>NW_015505358.1:708549-755396 GCF_001515645.1 Sinocyclocheilus grahami | reverse complement strand
TGATCACAAACTCTTGACCGGTAGTGTGTGTGTGTGTGTATATATATATATATATATACACATACATATATATAATTTTTTTATTTTTTTGCTTTTGCATATATATAACAAATGTATTATATTTGTATTATATATAAAACATAAATAAACAAACTATTTATTTATAATAAATAAAGTATTATTTCTTATATTACATAAAATATTTTAATAAATAAACAAACAAACCAATAAAAGTCACTTACCTCGAAATACCAGCAGATTCTTCAAACTTCTGAAATGTCTGCGAAAGATGGGGTGTAACAACACCACCCCACAAACTAAACAACACTGCCTTCTTCATTGCAAGCTAGTTTTAATTTCTTTTATTCAAAACTAGTCTCTGGTCAAAAAAAAAAAAACACAGGGCAGAAAATATTACTTCTGTATTTCTGCTATAACTTCATACTTGCTTGCCACTTCTACCAAGACAAAAACACACAGAGTGTGCAGTACAGAGTTCACTGCGCAGTGTTATAAAGTTTTATGCTTACCTGATGTCTGACACAATTACCGCAGTAGAGTTATCAACTTAACTAACGCTGCTACAGTTTATAAACCCACCCCGTGACGGACTCTGGCGTAAATACTACGAATAAGCGCTACTATGGTAGAGTAATAGCTAATGAATATTAATCACGTTGCCGTCACGTTCGTCAAATACTCGTTCCTGATTGGCTGAAAGGCATGCGACGGTAAGCTGGCGCGGATAAGAGACGTTTAATCATAACATCATAATCATAACATCATAATCATAACATCATAATCATAACAAATATATATATATATATATATTTTTTTTTAGTCAAATTATTTATTATTTATTAAGTCAACAATTAAATGTACCGATTTATTTTGCAGTATTTAAAGAAATCCTTTATAGACAACAATTTTTTCATAACATGCATTTTCACAAAACCAGAAATATGTTTTTAAAATCATAACATCATAAAAACCATAACACAAAAATTAATATGTATAATAATATAAATAGTGAAATATAATAAAAAATACAGTTATTATAAGTAATGCATAAATTATTTAATAAGTAATTAATTGTACCGATTTATTTTGCTATATATGATGAATCGAATTATAACGTAGCATAATTCTTTGTTCTCGAATGTCACTCTTTCGCTGATTGGCTAATCCTAAAACAAATTGTGTCATGTAAATATGTATTTATTTATATTTAATAAAAGTTAATAATTTCATTTTTGAGAATTTGGTCCTTTATAGTACCAAACTGAAGACTTATTTCACAATGTAGACCCCTCCCACTGAACCTCTGTGGAGACGCACGGCATCTTCATTGGCTCCCAGTCCGTCAGAGCCGCTCAGTGAGTCTGAGAGCAGAGCCCAAGCTGCACTGCAACAATCATGACAGGCCATTTCTCAGGCTTCTAGACTTCTGCATACAGATATGGAGCAAAATCATTTCAAATTATTTTTGAAGAATCTGTCACTGTTCTTCTTCATTTTTGTGGAACACGTTAAACCTGGTAAGTGCACAGTTCTTTTTAATTAGTGAAATTATATTTGATGGATTATGGAAATCGAATTATTCAGTTCATTCGTGTTTCAAATCATTTGTATTTTGTATCATGCAAAGTATAATCAAAAAGTTTTAGATGAGGTATTGAGTGTTAATGTCTTTTTATCTTCATATATCAGTGGATCAGAGACTTGAAATGCATATTAATAACATTTAACCACGATTTTTGCACAAAAGTCTATATTTGTCATATTTTAATGTCATATTAAGTCCACTGTCAATATTTTAAGCAAATAATGCAGTGCTTGTTCATATACATTATAGTGGGAACTAAAAGTCTCAGAAAACATTGCATTAAAGCTCTTTGGAACGTTCTTAAATCAAATAGGCATTCTGAAATTAATATAAATTTTTGTATTCAACTGAAAGGAATGCAAAATAGAAGCTTTTTCAGATTTTTTTTTTTGCATTGCATTGGTTGCTGTTCCGGTGTGACTCCGCTCAGCTTTCTAATCTGAAGTTTCCACCCTCTAAGAAAAAACATCACAAATCACTGGACGGCTGGATTAATTAGAGCTGACTGCAGTGATTAAGGAACGAATAGTAATTACAGTGAGGAGGCGGCTCTGCTCGGTCAGCCTCTTATTTTACCCAGCCATAACTCAGTTAGTGTGAGTGACCTCAACTGTGACCTATTCAGTGTTGTGCATCTTCTACAGTACATTTCCAAAACATTTATCAGACGCTTTGTAATCAGTTACAGTGCAAGTATTCATCAGTCAATCTGCATCTGCACAACCAGTATCTGTATTCGGATCAAATCAGAATTGAGTGGAGCTTAAACTGGAAATTTGTGGAATTACACGAGAATCGCGTTATAAATGTAATTCTGTTCCCTACATAATTTTCATTTAAGAAAGGGGTCATATGATGCTATTGTAAAGATCATTATTTTGTGTATTTGGTAACAGAATATGTTGACATGCTTTAATGTTCAAAAAACACATTATTTTTCAAATACTGTACATTATTGTAGGTCCTCTATGCCCCGCCTCTCTCAAACACGTCGTTTTCAACAAAGCCCCCTCCTTTGACAAGCGCAGTCTGCTCTGATTGGCCAGCTGACCCAGTGCGATTGGCCGAACACCACAAGCACGCGTTGGAAATGTAACACCCCTTACCATAATCGTGAGCATCATCTTTAAAGTAAATATCAAGACAGTTAATAATGTGGTTAGTTTTACCATCAGTTCAAGCCCGAAAGGGCAACAGAGTCACGGATGATGCAGTGATGATGCAGTACACAAGCCGCGGTTAAGACAGCTGACGTGCTATGATTTCTGACAGGCAGTTCACTCTCCTGTGATGTGACCCTGTTCCCCTCACACACACACACACACACACACACACACACGACGCGTTACTCTGCGCTGCGCAAAACTCTGCATTTGAACACTCAATAGCAAATACTTAAACTAATAACAAAACATACTTACAGTCGCTGATTCAGAAGCGCCAGATTGTCATAGCAAAGTCAGAATTTACCCTTTTTTTTTTTTTAGAAATAGCCTTTGTGCACAGCCAGCCTTGTACTCTTCTAGGTTCAAAAAACTGTCGTCCATAAAATGCGTTGCACAAATTCGAACATCTGGGTTGTGCTGTTCTGTTGTAAATAAATCTTAACCAATGATTCCTAATTGCATCTACTTCCGGAAGGCCAAATAAAGTGCTTTTGCTTTCGCACTGAAACACAGCGTCTCCCTGACATGCTGCATCAACACTACTGCTGTTCCTGAAACCACGCCTTCTTTCTTTGCATGCACATTTGGGCAGCGTTATGCAAATATTTCCACATAGTGATGTAGATATGTGGGGGCATGTTAGAACAAGCCGTTTTAGGTAGGTGTGGCTGACTCTTAACTCTTAAGAGAAAGGAAAAATTTAAATCGCATCATATGACCCCTTTAACAAATATGCCTTGAATTACTCATAAAATATATAAATTTTGTGTGAGAATTAAAATTTCTTCAAAAATCTAAAACGCTGAAACAAAAACTTATGGAAGGTAATTGCGACAACAAACTTCCATCTCACAGTTCTTGCAATTCTGAGAAAAAAGGCAGTATGACAAGATATAAACAAAGAGTTCTGACTTTTTTTCTTGTTCTGAGTCGCAATTCTGACTTATTATAGTTTCCGTCATGAATTGGAAAATAAAAAAGGTAACTTCAACTTTTTATCTCACAATTCAGACTTTTTTCTTGCAATTGTAAGTTCAGTCTATATATCTCATAGTTGCAAGGAAAATATTATTATTATTATTGTTCCATGACGGAAACAAACTTCCATAAAAACTAAATGTTACATGACACCAAATTTTTCTTTTATTATTATTATTATTATTTCCCAGAGGGACTTTGCGTATATAATAAGAGGACTCTATATAAAATAGCTAGTTAGAGAACATGGAAGTTGAAAGAAAATATTCAGAGGTTGAAAACTGCTAAAACAGCTTTTACTATGCCTAACATAAATATAAATCTGAGCAAATGATAAAGAATACATTAATTACAGACTAACTCCGTGACTCTAAGACTGAGAAGCATATTGTGTATCATATCGTACAAGGTTTAACAATTATATAGACATATCAAACTGTAGAAAATGTGTATGATTTAGTATCGTAATTGTCCCTGAAAGTTGCAATGGCACTGAGTAAAATAAAGCTGCATGATCAAGACCTGTCAGAAACTCTCTATTTGTCTCTTGCAGCATTATCAGACGGTTGGAAGCATGCATATGCAGAAGACAAACTCTTTAAAAAACTCTTCATCGGATACAATAAGTGGTCCAGACCCGTGCAGAACATCAGCGATGTTGTTATCGTCAAATTTGGCCTCTCGATTGCCCAGCTTATTGATGTGGTAAGTTGATATTTTGCCAGTTTTAATTTACCAGACCAAATGTATATATTTTTGATGCTTACATATTCTACAGGATGAGAAAAATCAAATGATGACAACAAACGTTTGGCTGAAACAGGTAACAGACTTTATTTTTAATTGTATTAATTAATAAATTATGTTATATTCAAAGCTCAGCTGATATAATTCATGAACCCTTCAGATAACTATATAGCGAAAACAAATGCAATAATTATGTATCGTATATATATTATAAAATGGCCAAAGGGTAACTTCAACAGCACATACATACACCAAATTTTATAGTTTTATTCCTAACTATATTCTTAAGGTTTTTACAGAGGATTTTGTTCATATATCATTTACCAGATTTTATACAACATTTTATATATATATTTTTTTCATTTAGCCATATATAATTACTTACTATATATGGCCAAATGTGACTTTTTGACCTCTGACCTCTGCAGGAATGGAATGATTATAAACTGCGCTGGAATCCATCCGAATTTGATAATGTGACGTCTATTAGAGTCCCGTCAGAGATGATTTGGGTGCCTGATATTGTCTTATACAATAAGTAAGTACTGATGTATATTTCTAAAAAGGTTGTGCCACCCATGACATATGCAGTAATATTTGGTCAAGGTGGTCCTGGCTATTTGGACATTAAAGGCTATGATTAAACTAACACAGTGTCCTGTTAAAATTATGGAAGAAAGAGGGCAGTCCAAGTCTTAATGGCTCTATTAATATCTGCAGGCCATAGATCCAGCGCTCTGGTGTTTCTGTAACATTAATATGTGAAATCAACCAGACATGGCGTGAAATAAGATGTTAAGCACTGCTGTAGTTGATTAAAAAAAGGTGCATGTTTTAATCTCCTGATAAAATGTCAAATGACTGGTCTATTTTCAGAAACACCAGGTCTGTCTTTATCTAGGAGGCATATTTGATCTCGACAAATGAGAAATTGAGGTTCTCTTGCATCATCAGGTACCTGGAGCAAAAAAACGGAAAGTGCTGTAGATATTTGAAGTAATTAATGCAATTGTCATGGAACATCTTCCTAGAGGCATAAATAAAGTTTGTAGCCCAGATAGATCAAAGACACTTCCTATAATTCATCCATATTATTTACAGAAATCACTTTTTTTTTTAAAGGGGCACACTTTCTGAGATCCAGTTATAAAGTCAGTTAAGTTTGTGTGTGTGTGTGTTTAAAAAAAAGAAGACATAATTAAGTTTTTTTATGGCCCTTAGAATTTTTGCTTCTGTCCCTTTAATACTTGGATCACTGCTTTTATTTCTTTTATTTAAAAAATAATTGATAGTATTGATACATTTTTTTTATTTTTATTACCAAATCATCATATTAGAATGATTTCTAAAGGATGGAGTAATGGCTGCTAAAAATTCAGCTTTGCCTTCACAGGAAGAAAGTACATTTAAATCTTTTTAGAGAAAAAATATTAATAATATTCCACAATATTTAATTATCAAATAAATGTCAATTTTCACCAAATATGAAAAAAATTATCCATTGGTAAATACTAATTATGATGTTGCATTTATGAGATTAAAATGTTAAAATTGTAACATACTAAGTCATAACTATGAGATGAAAAATATATAATAATTATGAGACAAAAGGTTGAAATTATGACATGCTAAATCATACGAGATTAAAAAGTCAAAATTATGACATACAAAGTAATAATTATGAGATAAAGTCATTTATGACATACTAAGTCATAATAATGAGATAAAAAGTCAAAATTATGATACAAAATGTTGAAATAATGAGATAAAATGTCAAAATGATGACATACTAAGTCATAATTATGAGATTAAAAAAGTCAAAAATATGACATAATTTATGATAAATTATGAAAAATGCAGCCTTGGTGCGCATAAAGCTGCGCATACACCGTGTGATTTTCATACGATTTTGAGCCGATTTCTGATTCGGGCCAAATTTCAGTTTTGTTGTGCATCTTTTGACGTGCAGTGTACGGGGTTAAGTTGGATAGTCTGACAAATTTCTGACATATCAGAAATTTTGGTCACCCTTCGTGAAGGTATCACACAGTTGAAGAGGAGCTACGAACCGACTGCCCTAAACTCAGTGTTTTCCCCCTCACAGCGCCTGTGTGAAAACAGAAACGAAACCATGGCGACACAATGTGTGTCATGGACAGAAGCAATGGAGGCAACACAGTTCTGGGCTCAGGGGGTCTCACGTGTTTATTTCGCTCGTATAGTGTGAACAGTGAAGTTGCAGCTCGACGAATAGACCGTACACTCTTAAAAATAAAGGTGCTTCTCGATGCCATAGAAGAACCTTTTTGTCTAAATGGTTCCATAAAGAACCTTTAACATCTGAAGAACCTTTCTGTTTCACAAAAGGTTCTTTGTGGTGAAAGAAAGTTCTTCAGATTATAAAAAGGTAAGCAAGAGATGGTTCTTTAAAGAACTTTTGACTGAATGGTTCTTTGTGGAACCAAAATTGGTTCTTCTATGGCATCGCTTGAAGAACCTTTTGAAGCACTGTTATTTTTAAGAGTGTATGGTGTGAGAACATAAATCCTGAGCTTTGGCTTTACATCACATGTGATTTACTCATACAGTGAGAGTTGGTATTTTACAAAAACGTTGCTGAAATCACACAGTGTATGCCCGGCTTAAGAGACTTGTTTCTAAACCATTAAAAAATCTTACCGAACCAAATTATTGAACGGTGCTGTAAACACATGTGGTTTCGTCTACAGTGCAGATGGTGAGTTTGCGGTGACCCACATGACCAAAGCCCACCTGTTCCACACAGGAAAGGTGAGTTGGGTTCCTCCAGCCATCTACAAGAGCTCCTGCAGCATTGACGTCACCTTCTTCCCATTTGACCAACAAAACTGCAAGATGAAGTTCGGCTCCTGGACCTACGACAAGGCCAAGATTGATCTGGAGCAGATCGAGAGCACCGTGGACCTGAAGGACTACTGGGAGAGCGGCGAATGGGCCATAATCAATGCCGTGGGAACCTACAACACAAAGAAATACGACTGTTGTTATGAGATCTACCCGGACATCACCTACTTCTTCATCATCCGCCGCCTGCCTCTGTTCTACACCATCAACCTCATCATTCCCTGCTTGCTCATTTCTTGTTTGACCGTGCTGGTGTTCTACCTGCCATCAGACTGTGGAGAGAAGATCACTTTGTGCATTTCCGTCCTCCTTTCCCTCACAGTTTTCCTGTTGCTCATCACCGAAATCATTCCCTCGACGTCTCTGGTCATTCCACTGATTGGAGAGTACCTGCTCTTCACCATGATCTTTGTCACCCTCTCTATAGTCATTACGGTTTTTGTGCTTAATGTGCACCATCGTTCACCAAGCACCCATAAAATGCCCCGTTGGGTCCGTTCGGTGTTCCTGGAACTCATTCCCCGCTGGCTCTTCATGAGACGCCCGGAACCCGATCAAAAACGCTGCAATACAGCCAACCCCAGCACATCCAAAAGCTGGCTTCAGCAGGAGACGGATGTGGACGGGCTGAACTGTCAGGACATGGAGTTCGGGTTAGGGATGGAAATATCAACGTCCATCTCGTCCCCATTCGCCACGTCCCTGCATCTGTCCGACTCGGAGCCTTTACTCCAGAAGTACGAGCTCCAGAAGTTAGGACATGTGGTGAACCAGCGTCCAGCAAAACTTACAAATCTGGTGTCAGACCCCAGTCTGACCTTCTCACCGTGTGTCCTACGAGCTCTGGATGGGGTGCGGTACATCGCTGATCACCTGCGTGCTGAGGATGAAGACTTTTCAGTGAGTGACTGAAACATTCAACCCATTGTTCAGGGATTATATAAGATAAATTCCAAAACAGGAAGAAAAAAAATCATTATTATTGGTAAACCATTAATGATGACATTACATTTGTAATTGTGACATAAAAAGTAAAAACTATGACAAAAGTCAATCATTAGATAAATCGAAATATTACATAAATTATAAAGTCAAAATTATGAGTTAAAACAAATGTATGACATACTAAGTCATAATTATGAGATAAAAAGTAGATATGTAATAAAAAAAAGTTCAAATTATGAGACACAAGTCAAAATGATGACATATTAAGTAAATTATGAGACAAAAGGTTGAAATTCTGAAGTTATACTTGAGATTAAAAAGTCAAAATTGACATACTAAGCCATAATTATGAGATAAATTGAAATTATTATATAAGTCAAATTATGAGATGTCAATTATGAGATAAAACGTCTGGGGTTACTCATGTAACCACACTGTAAAAAATCAGAAGTTGAGCAAACTTAAAATTTTAAGGCAGCCAGCTTCAGCAGATTTTTGAGTTTACTCAACTTAAAGGTCAATTAGTTGTACAAACTTTTGTGCATGTTTAATCAACATAATATATTAAGTTAAGCAAACTTTTAGTTAAACTTCCAATTTTGTGTTTAGTTGACTAGAAATATGGAGTTTTTATAATTTAGACATTTAAGTTTACAAAACTTGATAGTTGAAGTCACTGTAAAAAAATCAGAAGTTGAGCAAACTTAAAAGTTTAAGGCAACCAGCTTCAGCAGATTTTTGAGTTCTCAACTTTTGATTTTTTTTACAGTGCAGCTTCAGGACTTAAGATTTTACTCAACCTGAGTTTTAAGTTCAGCACAGAACTGTCAATCCAATATGAGTGAATTAATTTATTAAATGCTACTCAGTACAACATTGGTCCTAAAAAAAAAATCTTTAAATGGGCACAACCACAACCTTTTTATTGCATCAATATTATTTATTTGTGGAACAGCACATTTAAATCACAAACCAAATCAACTAATTTCATTTACAACATCTCTAGCAAATAAAGCTAGAATAAATGCCTGTTCAAGAGCTTATTTGTCAGCTTTGAGTTGCAAAAGTAAAAACGTCTATATAATTGATTAAATGGGGAAAGCTTCAAGTAAAAACTAATACAAAATTCAAGTCCAAAATAATGTGCAACAATAACAACAGGTCCAGTCAAAAATGTATTGGCCAAAGTCTTTCATATCTGTCCTTCATATCTATCACAAGCAATATAAAATTCATTGCAATGGCGGTTAAAAGTGCGTGCGTAGCAACAAAGAGGCCAATTTCCTTTCAAGTATTAGATAATCCACCGATTCTAACTCAGATTCTGTTGCCTCATCAAGATAAGGCATAGAACTACTTTCCCCTTCAAGAGGGTACCTGTCAGTTTCATGAGGATGGCTGTCTCCAGGAAATAACTGGGCAGTTTGTGGCTCACGGTCTTTTGGTTCTGCATTTTGAATAACGATATTTGCTCTAAAGTCTGTAATGGAAAAGCTGCAATGTTTCCGACTTCTGTGACCACTGAATGATGAAATCAGATTTGTTTTAAAATCACACTGGCTAAAAGGGCACCTTACAGTTTAATGATTTTTTAAATGGCTCCTAATATGTTTGAAGTAATCAGGTGTTTACAAATTTCCTTAAAGTCACACAATTCACAATTAAATGTTAAGTGACTCTCACGTGAATATAAGCACTTGTGTGAAATTGAAACGTGAGACTTCAATGCTCCAGTGGTTTTAAAGGAGCAGATGCAATCGGTGTAGAGGCAGGGTAGTTGTGGCGATTTCTTCCCTGGTAGTGGCGCAATCGGTAATGTTTCAAAAGGACCTCTTGAGCAGGGTGTTCAAATTTGCATATCTTGCACTGCATCACCCTAATGAGAAAAAATAAACAATACAATGGTAGAATTAATTCTTTGGGCAACAACATAAGATTTTATTTATTTTTTTACCACAAGGGATACATGAATCCATTGCTAGATAACATTATTAAAGAAGAACAACTTAAAATACCATAATAAAGCAAGCAAGAAAACAAATATTTAATATCAGTTGGTTGAACGAATATCACATTTTTAAAACCAACTATGATTTTAAGCTTTAAAATAGCTCTTAAATTATTTGCATTTTTAAAACATGAACACTTAGCAAGCATAAGCTACACAAATACATTTAACAAGCAAATAAACGTAAATTAAGTTAAATCAAGAAAATGCATCTTTGGGACAAAAACACACAAGCTTAACTTTTTATTGTTAAATTTGTTTTAACTTTTTTTTCACCTTAATACATTTAGAACTTCAATTACCTTATCCAAAACTCAAAGGCACCCACACAATTGTACAAAATGAACATATTATAAGCAAATAAAGTAAATTATATATCCTTAACCCTAATCTAAATCCTTTTACTTAATATACATAAAACAGTAACGTTACTTACCCAAGTCATGACACTGTCGGGAAAAAACTGGCATCGTATGACTTAAGGCAGCTCGAAGATGAAGCAGAGGTTGAACGGACCAACTTGGAGCCACCTAACGTTACGCAGTTGTACAGAAGCACATATTGTGAACAAATACCATTCAAATCTTATTGTAAATTATTATCACAGCCTGCATAGAACAGTACCTGCCAGAGCGATTGCACTGTCAGAAAACAACTGGCGCCGTCTGACCTGAGGCAACTCGGGGAAAATTGAACTCACTTGAAGCCACCTAACGATACTTTGTAAAGAAGTGCATATTGTGAACAAATTTCACTTAAATCATATCGTGAATTGATACACATAGAACGACACTCACGGAGCGATCACAATGACGGAATAAACGGTCGCCGCTTGAGGCAACTCGAAATTGAAGTGGGAGAAATGAAAATGGCGTTGTATATAAAAAAGTGATCGAACTGCGCATGCTCATCAGCCTTTGTGGGCAATACTTATAACAAACTTAAAGTTGTTAGTTGTTCCAACTTTAAATATTAATTTGTCTTGAGCAGGGTGTTCAAATTTGCATATCTTGCACTGCATCACCCTAATGAGAAAAAATAAACAATACAATGGTAGAATTAATTCTTTGGGCAACAACATAAGATTTTATTTATTTTTTTACCACAAGGGATACATGAATCCATTGCTAGATAACATTATTAAAGAAGAACAACTTAAAATACCATAATAAAGCAAGCAAGAAAACAAATATTTAATATCAGTTGGTTGAACGAATATCACATTTTTAAAACCAACTATGATTTTAAGCTTTAAAATAGCTCTTAAATTATTTGCATTTTTAAAACATGAACACTTAGCAAGCATAAGCTACACAAATACATTTAACAAGCAAATAAACGTAAATTAAGTTAAATCAAGAAAATGCATCTTTGGGACAAAAACACACAAGCTTAACTTTTTATTGTTAAATTTGTTTTAACTTTTTTTTCACCTTAATACATTTAGAACTTCAATTACCTTATCCAAAACTCAAAGGCACCCACACAATTGTACAAAATGAACATATTATAAGCAAATAAAGTAAATTATATATCCTTAACCCTAATCTAAATCCTTTTACTTAATATACATAAAACAGTAACGTTACTTACCCAAGTCATGACACTGTCGGGAAAAAACTGGCATCGTATGACTTAAGGCAGCTCGAAGATGAAGCAGAGGTTGAACGGACCAACTTGGAGCCACCTAACGTTACGCAGTTGTACAGAAGCACATATTGTGAACAAATACCATTCAAATCTTATTGTAAATTATTATCACAGCCTGCATAGAACAGTACCTGCCAGAGCGATTGCACTGTCAGAAAACAACTGGCGCCGTCTGACCTGAGGCAACTCGGGGAAAATTGAACTCACTTGAAGCCACCTAACGATACTTTGTAAAGAAGTGCATATTGTGAACAAATTTCACTTAAATCATATCGTGAATTGATACACATAGAACGACACTCACGGAGCGATCACAATGACGGAATAAACGGTCGCCGCTTGAGGCAACTCGAAATTGAAGTGGGAGAAATGAAAATGGTGTTGTATATAAAAAAGTGATCGAACTCCGCATGCTCATCAGCCTTTGTGGGCAATACTTATAACAAACTTAAAGTTGTTAGTTGTTCCAACTTTAAATATTAATTTGGTCAAACAAATTGGTCTAAATTTCTATTTTACTTACTTTTATGTGTTCTCAACTTTTTAAATGTTAAATAGTTGAATAAACTTTAAAAACTGAGTTTGTAATACAAAATGTAAGTTGGATTTTTTTACAGTGCATGGTTCCCCCGAGAGGAAAAGAGATGCTACGTCCTGGTGGACACTTTGGGGAACGCTGTCTGCGTGACCGGTACCTGAAGCATGCATAAAACAACTCCAATCCTATTGGTCCACGTGGCCCGTGACGTCATAGGCGGGTAACCGAAAGTATAAAAGGGGCACCTGCTGAATACATCACCAACTCAGTTGTCTGAGGAGACGTAAACAGGCAGGCCGAAGGCATGGCAAAGGGACGCAGCCGCATCCTTCTAGAGAACTCAATGCTGCGTCCTGGACACTTTGGGGAACGATATCCAATCACGCCATGCCGTGGCGCATGCCTGTCCACCTGGTGAGAGAGCACCAAGGAGGTGACAGACATACACCAAACCTTTCCTCAGAAAGGGGCCAAGCCACTGACGCCTCGGGCCGCTCACATAACTTGGTAAAAAGAGGGAGCCCAAAACCAGATAAGGTTGAACACCCTAAGCAAGCTAAGAACACAGCCGTCCTCAGATAGCTATGCTATGTGAGCAATAGTAGCCAGATACATAAGACCACTGAGAGGCTAGAAGCCTAGAGGAGTTCTCAAGATTGCCACCAACAATCCCAGCACGGACACAGCTATCCGCAGATAGCTATATCCAAAGGGTCTTATGAATAGGACCTTCCTAAAGAGCTGCCCAGACCAAGGGAATGACTATCTACTTAAACCCAGCAGGGGAGATAGCACTGTCTAAGCCAGGGCTGACGGAGACCGCTACTTAAAACCCCTAGGAAGGGGAGCAGTCACATAGCTATCCACATATAGCTATATCCCTAGGAAGGGGCTACATGACCAAAAACTAAACCCCTGGTAAACCTACCTGTGAAGCTGCCCAGACCACAGAGAGTGGGCTATCTACTTATGACCCTAGCAGGGGAGATAGCACTGTCTAGGCAAGGGCTCAGGGAGCCAACTACTTAAAACCCCAAGAAGGGGGAGCAGTCCCTAAGCTAGCACATTGATATCCTCAGATAGCCATGTACCTAAGAATGACTCTCTTAACGAGAGGAAGCCCTGTTCAGAAGTCTCGCCAGAGATACATAAATGGAGTGGGGCCCAAGGAGATCCCTAGCAGGGGAGATAACACACTCTAGGCAAGGGCTCAGGGAGACTGCTACTTAAACTTTAGGAAGGGGAGCAGTCCCTGAGCTAGCACATAGATATCCTTAGATAGCTATGCACCTAGGAAGGCTACCAGAAGGGGACTGACTGAGACTACCCAGACCACAAAGTGTGGGCTGTCTACTTACAACCCTAGCAGGGGAGACAGCACTGTCTAGGTAGGGCTCAAGGAGACCACTACTTAAAACCCTAAAAAGGGGAGCAATCACCAAGCTATCAGCAGCTGGTCCCACACAGCTAACCTGAAAAACCCGGTAAGCCATCCTATGAGGCTGCCCAGACCACAAGAGTGGGCTATCTACTTATAACCCTAGCAGGGGAGATAGCGCTATCTAGGCAAGGGCTCAGGGAGACCGCTACTTAAGACCCTAGATATCTTCAGATAGCTGTGTGTGTAGGAAGGGCTACCAGAGGTGGAACAGACCGAAACTACCCAGACCACAGAGAGTGGGCTGTCTACTTACGACACAGAGAGGGGAGACAGCACTGTCTAGGTAAGGGCTCAAGGAAACCGCTACTTAAAAACCCTAGACAGGGGAGCAATCACCGAGCTAGCACATGGCTATCCTCAGATAGCTAGGCTCTAGGAAAGGGGACCACTACAACTAACATGGCAATGGCTGAAATATAACCACCCTTAGGTGGCTATACTAAGGAGGTCCCCAATCCGTGTCAGTCCCACAGTAGGCCAGCTTTTCGTTAAGCAATATATTGCCCAGAGGCTCACAATAGGAAGATCCAGACCATAGTAATGATTCGCTAAGGAGCGAACACATAAAACCATAGTCCAGATCAAAGCCTGATACAAGCAACGGCCATAACATTAGGTGGCTGGACACAGCTATCCTCAAATAGCATTTCCCTCAGATAAGACTGAAGTTCGCCCAGGCCATGAAGTGCGCCATCTACCTAAAACCTGAACAGGGGAGACAGCACAGTCTAGGCAAGGGCTCAAGGAGACCACTACTTAAAGACCCCACAAGGGGGAGCAGTCTCCAAGCTGGAACACCGCTATCCTCATACAGCAGATTCCAAACAAGGTTTCAGCGCTTACCTGAGACAGTTTGTACCCAAGGGGAACTAAACCCAGTTATAAATGCCTGGCTAGAACATAGCTGTCCTCAGACTGCTATATTCCAAAGCAAAACACTGAACTGGCCTGAACTGGAGCATAATCATCCGCAGATGGCAACACTCCCCGTAACCACTCTAGACTACTGAAGTACCCTGGGAAAGAAAGCTAACGGCTTCATTCCACAGAGCATTCAGTATAACCATGCCCAGCGAGGCTCTCCACACACAATAACATGCATATTAGAGAGGCACGGCTGAGTTGAATATAGCTCTGCCCGCGATCTCGCACGCCCTGAGCTAAAAACGACTCGGTGCTCACACTTCATCGTTATAGCAACGCAAGCATTATCCACGGCATCAGGCAACCCGATAGTCCAGGGTATGCGGACACCGCAGATCAAAGCAATCGCTGCGAGCTGAGATAAACCGAGCCGCGGCAACGGCCTGATACGCGAATGCTTTGCCCCGCATCCCTGGGGAATAGGAACAAACGTGAGCCGAGTGCATTAAAGTGATTCATCACAAAGAGCGCATGGTCACCGAGACAAAGACGAAAAGGTTAGAATGTCCTCAAGTGTTAGAATCCCAACACGGAGGCACATATTCCTCAAAGCGCTGCTCGACTCACCAGGATGATGTTTCACACACGTTCAACAGACAGACGGCTCCGAAGACAACAAAAGTTGGTGACTTATTTAGCAGGTGCCCCTTTTATACTTTCAGGTACCCGCCTATGACGTCACGGGTCACGTGGACCAATAGGATTGGAGTTGTTTTACGCATGCTTCAGGTACCGGTCACGCAGACAGCGTTCCCCAAAGTGTCCACCAGGACGCAGTGTTGAATTCCCTAGAAGGGGAACTAATTTATGATATATTAAGTCACAATTATGAGATAAAGTAGATATGCAATAAAAAGTTTAAATTATGAGATACAAGTTAAAATGATGACATACTAAGTCAAAATTATGAGATAAATCATAAGATAAAAGTTTGAAATTGAGATTTAAAAAAATCCAAACTGACATCCAAACTCAAAATTCGGAGAAAAATAAGTCGAAATTGACATTCGAAGTCAAAATTATGAGATAAAAAGACAAAATTATGACAAAAGGTTGCATTTATTGTCATATTTATAACTTACATCATAGTTATGCCTATTTATCTCACAATTTTCACATTTATCTCGTAATTATGACTTTTTTTCATAGTTACATTGTGAATTATCAAATTGTAGTTCTGAAAAATAAAATTACTACATTTCTTACTAAAAATGAAAACTGAAAATATAAAATCAAATATGAAAATAATAATAAAATAACCTGCCACACAATGCAATTGTAAGGTATAAAGTCGCGTGTATGCAAAATAAAGTAATAAAATACATAAAGCAATAAAAACTTGTAATTGTGAGATACAAAGACATGATTTATTGAAAACAAGTAGTAGTTAGATATAAAGTTGAAAATTATGACAAAAAGTTTGCTTTTGTTATAATCACACTTTTAAAAAGTGTGAAGTGGAAATGGACTGATTAATAAAATGCTGAACCCTTTGGTGTGAATGTTATATCATGTTTCTTCACCAAACAGACTGACAATCCTGTTTCATGACATTTTTCACTGTACAGTTTTCCTGCTCTGACCACTTTTGATCCACACTGTGTGTTTGCTTTTGGACAGGTCAAGGAGGACTGGAAATACGTGGCAATGGTGATTGACCGTATCTTTCTGTGGATGTTCATCATCGTGTGCCTGCTGGGGACGGTCGGCCTCTTCTTACCTCCCTGGATATCAGGAATGATCTAAACACTCGCTTTAAGAGCCGAGATACAGACCGACATCAAGAGCTCCGATAAAGACTTCCCTGATGGAAGCCAAGGCCTTTTCCAGGGACCATTACAAACATTTGTTATATGAAAAATGTTTTTTATTTTTTCTCATCCTCTGATGAGAGATATCGGCTGGTTCAGGGGTTATTTGAGGATGCGATTCATTGTTACAACGCAGGAAACAGCTCACTGAATGTCTGACATTTACCACTATCAAACTGAGTCCGAGTCCTATCGTTTCCATGCATAAAGAGCAGGACCGTCAGCACCACAATATGCAAAATTAACCTTTTGGAAAGAGGCAAAGCTTATGTGACCCTGACGAGTGGGAGTTCAATGCAGTTCACTCTTTACCCTTTATCCAACCGTTCAATGAATCGTAGATTGCATTTCGTGCCGCTTTCAACAGCAATTATCTCCAAGGTCACAAGGCAACTCCTATTTATTTATAACGTTCTCAAGTCTTTGAAAACGCAGTGCTTTTGATTTTGCGGAGGTCGTGCAATTATGCAAGTCGGGTCCGTGAACCACGAGGGTCAATGACTTTTAAATGGGACCTGAGAGAACAATGACATTTACTACTTGAAATTCTGCTCTGAACTAAAACACTGTTTTGCCAAACATGAAGAGCAAGTAAAGCTAAAATGTTAGGGATAAACTAGGATAGGCCTTTATCTGATGAAATCAAGAATGAATCCTGACATAAAAATGTCTCAGTCGGTTGACTTCATAATTACTATAACTGACTCTATCTATAATATCTATATATATTTAACAGCTGTGTAAAAAGTCCTGAACTGACTAATGATAAATGAACCGATGTAAGCAATGTCGCCCTCTGCTGATGGTTGTGTAAAACAACTGATGTAAGTCCAGGATTCACACGGAAACCTAGAAATGTGCAATTAAATTACAATAATAATTTACAAATTAAATAGGCAATTAAAATGAACACTTACAAATTTTTAAATCTTAATAAAAAATTTTATTCAAATGTTAACAAAATATTTAATTGGCTAAAATTGATCGGAAAAGGAATTTCATTGGTCAAAAAGATTATATTCAAAATATATTGAATTTGCAATATATTTTCATTTGAAATGTATATTTAATTCGTCATTTATAGAGATGCTGAAAAGAATAAACACTAAAACAATTCAGACTTTCATCTCACAATTTTGAGAAAAAAAAGTCAGAATTGCAAGAATCATACTCAGGATTTAGATGAGTTATAAAAAAAGTTTATAAATCTTATCAATTAAAATAATAACAAAAAGGTAATTTCAGCTTTTTGTCTGACAATTCTGACTTTCTAACAATTACGAGTTTATATCTTGCAATTATGAATTTTTTTCTCTGAATTGTGAGTTCATGCTCAAACAGTAGTTCATGGCACTAGCAAGGTCACGGGTTCGATATGCAGGGAATGTAACTGATATACCTTGAAATGCATAAATATAAACGCATATGTAGTGAATTAGAATGTCCCTCCCCCTGAATTATAGCAGGCAGCAAATCATGGTTTATCTATATTCATAATTTCCTTTCGTTGCAACGTAAGTGGCATTCATTGCGAAAGAGTCTTTTTTTTAGTCTATGGCACAAGCTGCCGAGGGTGGTTTTGGCAGGCTTTGTTTGTGATGTAAACAAATGGCACTTTGATACTTTGGTCCTTTAATATGTACCTACCTGAACTTCCTGTGTCAACAGGAAATGCATCAACACAGGAAAGAAAACTGTGCTTATCAAGCCATCTCATTGGGTAGTTTCTGACAGTGTTTTGTCTGTGCTTGCAATGCATGTTTCAGTGGCTTTTTAAAGAATGAGTTCAAGGAATAGTTCACCAAAAAATTAAAATTTGCTGAAAATTTACTCACATTCACCCATCCAAGATGTAGATGATTTTGTTTCTTCATCAGAACAGATTTGGTGAAATGTAGCATTGCATCACTTGCTCAGCAATGGATGCTCTGCAGTGAATGGGTGCTGTCAGAATGAGAGTCCAAACAGCTGATTAAAAACATCACAATAATCCACAAGTAATCCACACCACTCCAGTCCATCAGTTAACATCTTGAGAAGTGAAAAACTGTGTTTGTAATCATCCATCATTAAGATATTTCTAACTTATTATCGGCTAAAATATGAGTCCATAATATTGCTTCCTCCAGTGAAAAGCAATGCTAGTGGGGAAGTCGTGGCCTAATGGTTAGCGAGTCGGACTCATAACTCAAAGGTTGTGGGTTCGAGTCTTGTACCAGAAGGGATTGTAGGTGGGGGGAGTGAATGTACAGCGCCACCTTCAATACCACGACTGAGGTGCCCTTGAGCAAGGCACCGAACCCCCAACTGCTCCCCGGGCGCCGCAGCATAAATGGCTGCCCACTGCTCCGGGTGTGTGTTCACGGTGTGTGTGTGTTCACTGCTGTGTGTGTGCACTTTGGATGGGTAAATGTAGAGCACTAATTCCGAGTATGGGTCACCATACTTGGCCACATGTCACGTCACTTTACATTCCTCCAAATCTGTTCACTTAAAGAAACGAACTCATCTACATCTTGGATGCTTTGACTGGTGAGTAACCTGTCAGCAAATTAAAATTTTTGGGTGAACTACTCCTTTAAACACACAGGAGCATGCTTGTTTGCAGTACTGAAGGCAGGTGGCGCTCTTACCCCCATACTGCCACGGCGAGGGGATGGCGGTAGGGTCAGCGCCTAGCCGAACATGAGCACAGAGCGCCAATCTGGCGGGCTGACGAGGAATGGTGAACTAAAACGCAGAGACTCGGGCAGCTGGAAAGTTGGGCGTACAAGCAAGAACACACACAGAGAAGCACAACTGAACCACACACTAAAACGTATTCACACAATGACATGCACAACATGCCGGTTTTGAGCGCAAATGCAGAAAAGCAGGCCGAAACCACAGTTGCTGGAAATGGTGTGACTTGACCTAGATAAACGTGACCAACATGAAGCTGCTTTATAGTTTATAGTGATGGTCTACCAATTTTAAATGCATCACCCTCTGAGTAAAATATATTGCTTTCGCTTTCATTGCACAGGAGACATAATTGAAGTTTCATTTAACCATCAACTTTGTCTCAGAAATAGAAATAGACATAAATAAGGCTATGAGATGAAAGTGGACAGCAGCTCAGATTGTATAATCTTGGGAGAATTTGATGGGAGAAAAGTTCATATTAGTTCATCTACTTATCACTACAAAGAGGCTGCATTTTATGCAATTAAAGCAACTACAGACTTAATAGGAGGAAAAAAATCACCTGGAGATGTAGATGTGGTTTGAGAGTGCTGAAACCTGATGGTTTCATTCTTGACGGCTTTTCACAAAAGAAGAATGAAGATGAACAGAAAAAGAGCATGTTCAATGATCAATAGTACGAGAATAGCAGTATAAAAAAAGAGGGTGAAAAGATAGATACCTTCGGTGGAGCATCAGTAAATGGGTTTATATTTATGGAGCGAGTTCTGCCTCTCAGCTCCTCCACCTCCACTTCCTTCTCCATATTATGAACATCACTTTGGGGAGCAAATAGAAACAGTTAATGTTACAGTTTGTATAGATTTTATTGTTAATATTATTTTTATGTTTTTGTATGTTTATTATCATCTACCTTTTTATTTTTTATATTTATTAGATTTTTATGTATAGAAGTTTTGTATTTTTGATTATTGTTGACATTTTAAATATTTATTTATATTAATTTGACATTTTTATTTTATTTTTTAAAATAACTCTTATTTTTATTATTTATATTTTAATTTATTTTAAATATACATTTTCCCCACAATGTCCACTAACACTAACAAATGATAATGATTTTATTATCATTGATTTTTTTTTTTTTCATTTTTACATTTAATTGTTCAGAATTTTTTAATTAAATTTTTATACAATTTATTTTATTATTACTAATAAAATACATTTGTAATTTGTGTAAATACAGAATAAGCCGTTTTAACAGCTTAGTTTTAATAAATGCTCTATTTTGGGTTGGCGTTAGCACTCTGTTTTGAGCTCTGAAATGCATGCATATGACTCCTTTAAGGGCTCAAACTGACAATCTGACTAGAGCAGTGGTGACGTACCTCAGCTTGCACACGAGCTCAGTGAAGCTGGGTCTCTCGCGGGGGCTGTAGGCCCAGCAGCGGGTCATGAGGGAGTAGAGGGTCGGCGGGCACTGCTCAGGTTTGGGCAGACGGATGCCCTGCTCCAGCTGGTTTATCACATCCTTGTTCTCCAGCCAGAAGAACGGCTGCAGACCTCTACTCATGATCTCCCACATGCACACAGCTGAAAGGAGAAGCACAGGAAACCGCCAAGAATCAGAAACCAGAAATGCGTCTTCTGAACTGCTTCAGACGTTCATTGCAAAATTTCAAGACGCATGGCATTGTGAAAAGATATGGTTCTTCACAGGAGATAGGAATTCCCATCATGATGACGGCTTGAAAAATCCTCACGATTGAATTGATCTGTTGCCTAATGTGGTCAAAACAGTGATTCAGCTTTGAAAAGACAGCATTACGTTTTGAAGAAGTGACATAACACATCATGCATGTTTAAATGCATTAATCTCACGTCATGCTTCAAAGTCACTAACCAAACATCCAGACATCACTCGCCGAGGTAAAGCGTCTGAAGTTGATGGACTCCGGCGCCATCCATTTGATAGGTAATCGACTCACGGAGGCTTCAGAGAAAAAAAACAAACAGTGTCATTTGACAGCATTAGGCATAAGAAATCTTGGGAGAATTTGATGGGAGAAAAGTTCATATTAGTTCATCTACTTATCACTACAAAGAGGCTGCATTTTATGCAATTAAAGCAACTACAGACTTAATAGGAGGAAAAAAATCACCTGGAGATGTAGATGTGGTTTGAGAGTGCTGAAACCTGATGGTTTCATTCTTGACGGCTTTTCACAAAAGAAGAATGAAGATGAACAGAAAAAGAGCATGTTCAATGATCAATAGTACGAGAATAGCAGTATAAAAAAAGAGGGTGAAAAGATAGATACCTTCGGTGGAGCATCAGTAAATGGGTTTATATTTATGGAGCGAGTTCTGCCTCTCAGCTCCTCCACCTCCACTTCCTTCTCCATATTATGAACATCACTTTGGGGAGCAAATAGAAACAGTTAATGTTACAGTTTGTATAGATTTTATTGTTAATATTATTTTTATGTTTTTGTATGTTTATTATCATCTACCTTTTTATTTTTTATATTTATTAGATTTTTATGTATAGAAGTTTTGTATTTTTGATTATTGTTGACATTTTAAATATTTATTTATATTAATTTGACATTTTTATTTTATTTTTTAAAATAACTCTTATTTTTATTATTTATATTTTAATTTATTTTAAATATACATTTTCCCCACAATGTCCACTAACACTAACAAATGATAATGATTTTATTATCATTGAATTATTTTTTTTCATTTTTACATTTAATTGTTCAGAATTTTTTAATTAAATTTTTATACAATTTATTTTATTATTACTAATAAAATACATTTGTAATTTGTGTAAATACAGAATAAGCCGTTTTAACAGCTTAGTTTTAATAAATGCTCTATTTTGGGTTGGCGTTAGCACTCTGTTTTGAGCTCTGAAATGCATGCATATGACTCCTTTAAGGGCTCAAACTGACAATCTGACTAGAGCAGTGGTGACGTACCTCAGCTTGCACACGAGCTCAGTGAAGCTGGGTCTCTCGCGGGGGCTGTAGGCCCAGCAGCGGGTCATGAGGGAGTAGAGGGTCGGCGGGCACTGCTCAGGTTTGGGCAGACGGATGCCCTGCTCCAGCTGGTTTATCACATCCTTGTTCTCCAGCCAGAAGAACGGCTGCAGACCTCTACTCATGATCTCCCACATGCACACAGCTGAAAGGAGAAGCACAGGAAACCGCCAAGAATCAGAAACCAGAAATGCGTCTTCTGAACTGCTTCAGACGTTCATTGCAAAATTTCAAGATGCATGGCATTGTGAAAAGATATGGTTCTTCACAGGAATCGGCACTGAATCAACAAGACTGACAACAGGAGATAGGAATTCCCATCATGATGACGGCTTGAAAAATCCTCACGATTGAATTGATCTGTTGCCTAATGTGGTCAAAACAGTGATTCAGCTTTGAAAAGACAGCATTACGTTTTGAAGAAGTGACATAACACATCATGCATGTTTAAATGCATTAATCTCACGTCA
This sequence comes from Sinocyclocheilus grahami, assembly GCF_001515645.1. Classification (NCBI taxonomy): domain Eukaryota; kingdom Metazoa; phylum Chordata; class Actinopteri; order Cypriniformes; family Cyprinidae; genus Sinocyclocheilus; species Sinocyclocheilus grahami. The sequence continues at coordinate 732,497 of NW_015505358.1, read as the reverse complement.
TGCTTCAAAGTCACTAACCAAACATCCAGACATCACTCGCCGAGGTAAAGCGTCTGAAGTTGATGGACTCCGGCGCCATCCATTTGATAGGTAATCGACTCACGGAGGCTTCAGAGAAAAAAAACAAACAGTGTCATTTGACAGCATTAGGCATAAGAAATACGAGTGAAATATTAGACTCAAACTGCATGATAAGTTTAAACAGACTAGTCAGCCTTAGTCTTGCCTTTGTAATACTCCTCCTCTTCTATGTATCGGGACAAGCCGAAGTCTCCCAGCTTCACACAGTCTGGTTTGGCGACCAGCACGTTTCTCACAGCAATGTCCCTGATGGAAAAACATTGAACTGAATAACTTGATCATGTGCACCACTAAAATAGGTTCTGTTCAACCACACGTATGAGATACAGATGATTATCAACAAAGAGATGTGAAGACACCAACAAGCAAATGCGGTTTAATTTTTAATGCATGTGCGAGCTGTGGGAGGGCAAGGCATAATTTGTGTGTCCTAAATTTAATATACAGTATGGCGTGTGCATATTTTGGGGTCAATAAGATTATTTGTTTAACTATATTAATCATTTTATTCAGCAAAGACACATAGAAATTTAATAATATTTCACAATCGTATAGTTTTTACTGTATTTTATCATATAAATGCAGTCTTGTTGAGTGTAAGAGATGTCTCAAAAAATTATAAAGGTAAATATCACTCATTAAAAAGTGAAAGTGATGTGACATGTAGCCAAGAATGATATGCATTCGGTGTTCCTAAAAGTTTAGCTATGAAATTTGCAAAACAAAGGCATCAGTCGCTTTAATCCAAAAATATTTAAAATGCTATTAAACAACATATAATTTGTGATGCACATGACAGACAACAGAATTCTTCTGTCATTATGTACAGCCATTATTACACATTGTTAGTGAACAAGTAAAACTTGAGTAAAAGGCTCTATATTTTAGACTATTATTTAAAATATAAATTTCTCTACAGGAACAAGACTGCCCATAGCTGAAGAAACACTCGACGTACAAAGCAAAGTGAGCGGTTGTGCGGATGTCCCATATAAAGTGCACTGCAGTTAGCAGAAGGAGTTCTACCAATGGCCTTGATTTTGATTTTTTTTACCTGTCAAACTGACATCAGCTAAACTTTTACCCATAAGAGTTACTGAAAACTGAGACAAAGTTAGTAAAGTGAAAAGTCAAGAGGAAGAGATGATTATAAGCAGCCTTACTGTTTCTTCATACTTTAAAGCCATAACCAACCGAGACCAAATGCCCAAAATTTCAAACCAAATAGGTAATGATTATTCACAATAACTGCATGAACTTTTTAAGCAACTAAGACACTGAATCTGGTCAGAAGGTGTATTGATGTACCTGTGTACCATGTTAACACCCTCTAGGTAAGCAAGAGCTTTACTGATCTGAAGACAGTACAGGATCAGCGTGACATTGCTTAATTTGTGCTTGTTCTCCATCAGGTAAATTCCTAGCTGAAGAAACACAGAGAAACCAGGATGATAATAAAGTCTGATTAACAATATTGCATAATGCACTAATATGAGTCAGATTTACCCCATATTGTGACATAGGCAAGAGTGATCGTTAAAGGAATAGTTCGCCAAAAAAACTAAATCAGCTAAAAAAGTACTCACCCTGAGGTCATTTAAGATGTAGATGAGTTTGGTTCCTCATAGGAACAGATTTGGAGAAGTGTAGCATTCCAATGCTCACCAATGGATCCTCTGCAGTGAATGGGTGCCGTCAGAATGAGAGTCTAAGCAGCTGATAAAAACATTTCATAATCCACACCACTCCAGTCCATCAGTTAACATCTTGTGAAGCAAAAAGCTGCGTGTTTGTAAGAAACAAATATTAAATCATTATTTATTTTTAACTTCAAACCGTTGGTACTGTCTAAAATACGAGTCGTCTATCCATAATACTGCTTTCTCCAGAGATAAAGTTTTCTCATCTGAATCAGTAGAGAAATATTCACAGATCAAACACAGTTTACACTGTTTACGTGCAAAAACAGTTCAAAACAAATATGTTGGTGGATTTTGATGTGAGAGGACAATAGGAGACGGACTTTTTCACTGGAAGCAGCGTTATTATGGATTACTCTAATTTGGTCAGAAGTGAAGGTTTAAAGTTAAAATGCATTAACATGCAGCTTTTTGCTTCACAAGATGTTAACTGATGGACTGGAGTGGTGTGGATTACTTGTGGATTATTGTGATGTTTTTATCAGCTGTTTGGACTCTCATTCTGACGGCACCCATTCACTGCAGAGCATCCATTGGTGAGCAAGTGATGTTAATGCTACAATTCTCTAAATCTGATGAAGAAACAAACTCATCTACATCTTGGATTGACTTTGTTTAATAGAAAAAAAAATCTAATTCTTAATTCTTCAGTAGTTTTGTCTGATTTTCTTTGCTACCACACTTGAATATGAACAAGGCACTGACAATCTTGAAATCATTGAAATGAAAGAATCTCACCTCTCCGTACTGGTACAGCTCCATGACAATCCACACGGGATCCTCTTCAATAATTCCAATGAGTCTCACGATGTGCAGATGGTCCAGTTTCTTCATGATCACTGCATGAAAACAATGACTTTTATCATTCTATTCGAGCATCTATCCGATTCTACAGGTGGAAGATGAATCATCTTACAAGCTTCACTCATGAACTTCTCCTTCACATCAGCTGAGCAGTCCTTGCATGTCTTTACAGCCACATTCACCTGCTCTCCCTTCTGGATAAAGACACAAGATTCATGAGGTTTCTGTCCTGAAAGCAGAACTTGAATATGTTTCCAGTGATTTCTACTAAATCCTTGTGATCCGTATCGCTGAATATTTGGGCCTGTAGGTGTGTGACTGATGCACTAACCTTGCTTTTATAGATCCCATCATGCACCTCACCAAAGAAACCTTCACCCAGAATCCGGCCGAGGACAATGTCGTTTCGTGAGATGCTGAATTTACACGCTGGAAAACAAGGGATTGAGGTAAAAATGTCAAATAAAGAAAGAAATGACAACTAATCTATCCCTTAAAACATTATTTGGTTCTTACTTGGAACTGGTGCATCTTCTGGTATCTCTGCATAAATATCTGAACCTGTGAAAAATTCATATAATGAAAAAAACATTATATATCGAATAATCTATCTTTTATAAAATGGTTATATTAAATATATGCAATATATATTTTGCTTTACGTACTTTCCCTGTCAGATCTGGTGTTTTCCATGCTGCTTTGCAATATGAGATTAGAAAGGTTCAGTAAGACAGAACCATTTCAATAATCAAATATAAATCAAATAAGTATATATAAATAAATGTAATAAGTTATACTCATATAATATATTTATTAATTCTATACATTATATCTGCTGAAAATTCAGTGTTGCATCACAGGTCTGCACAATTAATCGAATTTCTAATCGCGATTACAATTATGGATGCCACAATTACGTAATCGTTCAAAGCGGCAATTAATCGTTCAAAGTCCACTTATGTTATTCTGCATGCTTACGATATGTTTTTTTCTTTCTACATGTTATCTTAAGGGTTTTTCCCTTAAGATTTAGTTTTAAAAAATGTTTTAGTTTTAGTATAACATTATAATACCATTCATATGTTAACTTTTTTTATAATTTAAAGAAGAAACCAAAGCACTAAAGGTTTTTCAGTTAGAGTGTTTTCAGCTTGTTTATTTTCATATAAAAATGTGGCATACATTTGCACCAAACAATGGTATAAACATCATTCAATGTAAATTGTGATCATCGTAATTAATAATCGCAATTACAATTTCAAGGGAATAATCGACAATTATGATTTTTGTCATAATCGTGCAGCCCTAATCACAGGAATAAATTACATTTTAACATATATTAAATTAGAAAACAATTATCTATAATTATCTACTATATTTGGATCAAATAAATGCTAATTTGGTGAGCATAAAGACTTCTTTATAAAAAACATTAAAACATTTGAATCATTCCAAAACTTCTGACTGGTAGTGTATAAGTTTTAATATATACAAAAGAATAAATGTATATATACATGAATACATACTGTGTATAAAAGAACAGAGTACAGAAAAAGCAAAACACCTGCTCACCTGTTAGGTAAAGGAGGTAGAGAGATTCTAGCTTCTCTGTCTGATAAACATAAGCGGTAGTTTGTTATTCATATGATGGTGAACACAGTGCACACTATGTGTCTCTACACTGTTAAGGGTCATGCACTTATTAGGCAAGTCAGAAACAGGTTAGGCAGAGGAACTGCTTGAATTGGTTTCATTAGTGAATACTAATTAAAGATGCATGAAGATGTTGGTTTCATGACCTGGTAATACAAAATAATAAAACCCACAGACCTTTGGGCCGTACTATTAAAGTCGCCTCATTTCCATGCTCCAAACGACAGTAGCCATCAATTAAATCCATCATGTTCTCTGCGATGGCCAGAGAGGCTGTGCTGATGGACAAAGGCTGAAAATGACAAGAGAGAAATCAAATCTTTTAATATGCATAATTAAACTCTTCATAAGAAAAGGTAAACTGATGTTAAACAGTAGTCAAGTATTCATTTCAAGAATACACGTGCAGATGCATTTACCTGTTTAGCTCCTTCTATATCTATATGTAGCAGCGTCTTTCCGTCATTCTGAGGCATGCACTTAATACTTCGAATTTGCACAAATGTGGCTAGACAGACCGGCTAATGAGGACATATCAAAGAAACATACACATATTTATATATATATATATATATATATATATATATATATATATATATATATATATATATATATATATATATATAAACTCAACTGATCAACTGATGGTAGATCAAAAAAAAAATTCCATTGTGGTTAACTGACAAATAGAAGTGGTTACTGTCGCTTTCATGTGAGTGCTGGGTTTTCAGAGAACAGGTCAAATGGTGGGATACGTGAGGGGATGTTCTTCTTACCACAGAGCTTTTGTCTGTACGTTGCCGAATACCTTTGGGCCCGATGACCAGATCCACAGATATGCTCCATCCTTGCTACAGAAGAACAGACAGTTACATTAAGCAACAATTGTAGATTTTACACAACAACTGTTGCTTGATGAACATCTGAAGTATACACTTAAACCACATTCATATCAATGTCATGCACTAGATAACAAAATAGCAAAGCAACATGCTATCTATGCTGCAGAAAGAAAACACATGCAAAAAAAAATTTCCATTGTGGTTAACTGACAAATAGAAGTGGTTACTGTCGCTTTCATGTGAGTGCTGGGTTTTCAGAGAACAGGTCAAATGGTGGGATACGTGAGGGGATGTTCTTCTTACCACAGAGCTTTTGTCTGTACGTTGCCGAATACCTTTGGGCCCGATGACCAGATCCACAGATATGCTCCATCCTTGCTACAGAAGAACAGACAGTTACATTAAGCAACAATTGTAGATTTTACACAACAACTGTTGCTTGATGAACATCTGAAGTATACACTTAAACCACATTCATATCAATGTCATGCACTAGATAACAAAATAGCAAAGCAACATGCTATCTGTGCTGCAGAAAGATAACACATGCACGAATTTCAAGTAAAACACTTTGTAAATAATGGTTTTAAATAATGGAAAATAAACAGACATAGTACTGAAAATGAAGATGAAAAGTACTGAACTGACTTCATAGTCACTGCAAAAGTGAAGTTTTTGCAGGATTTAATTGCTTCAAAACTGTTATCTAATGCAATTACTTTCACACATTTGTATACATGCCCACAGTGTCTAAAGACATTTTGGGGCCACTGAATTTATCCATCCACCCACAACTAGTTATCACACTACTTCAGAGAGTAAATGACACACATCGACCATCACTGAAGGAATAGTTCACCCATAATTGAAAATGTATGAATGGGTGCCGTCAGAATGAGAGTCCAAACAGCTGATAAAAACATCACAATAATCCACAAGTAATCCACACCACTCCAGTCCATCAAGCAAAAAGCTGCATGTTTGTAGGAAACAAATACTTCATTAATGCATTTTAACTTAAATCATCTCTTCCAGTCAAAATACAAGTCCATAATCCATAATAACGCTTCCTACAGTGAAAAAGTCCATCCCCTGTTTTTCCTCTCACATCAAAACCCAAGTACATATTTTATATTCAAACTGTTTTGACTTGTAAATGGTGCTTGAAATGTGCATATTTCTCTCCTGATTCAGGTGAGACGACTTCTTCACTGGAGAAAGCAATTTTATGGATTTGTTTTTTTACAAACATGCAGCTTTTCACTTCTCCAGATGTTAACTGATGGACTGGAGTGGTGTGGATTACTTGTGGATTATTGTGATGTTTTTATCAGCTGTTTGTACTCTCATTCTGACGGCACCCATTCACTGCAGAGGATCCACTGGTGAGCAAGTGATGCAATGCTACATTTCACCAAATCTCTTCTGATGAAGAAACAAACAATTTTTCAGCAAATTTTCATTTCTGGGTGAACTATTCCTTTTAACATAACAAATTAAAAAATACCATTATGGGCATCTTACCACCAGCTCACAAGGAAAAACCTCTTCATCAAAACTGGAAAAGACAGATAATGTCTCAAAGAACTTGATGATGCACTGCTCCTCCTTCAGCGACGCAAACTGCTCGAACGTTTGCTGGATCAATTTCCTCAGCTGCTTCGGCTGTTTCACACCAGACAGACATATATGAACAATATTTCATCCAGTGGTGTAAAGTATTTGAGTAAATGAAATTAGTTACTGTACTTGAGTATCTTTTTGGCTACTTTGTCGTTTTCTTTATGTGAATGCGAGTGCATTAGCAGGTAGTTGTGAATGGCAGGTGTTTTATATACGAGATGAGGACATTACTGCAGCCAGCGATGAGGCTGAAACCAGCACATTTAGTGCAAGAAGGCTTTGACTTTTATTTATACTGAAGAGACCTTTTTGAAAGACATTGTTTTAGTTATGCCCTTTTTGAGCACTTGTGCTTCACTGAGACTTGAGTGTCTGTAGACGTTTAAGAGATGGTTGTGTTGACATTGATTTCTTGGAATTTTGAGGTGTTCAGTTTTATTTTGATTTTAGAAAACAAACGTGATTGCTCTCCTCACAAATCAACTGTTTCTTGTTTTTCACTGGCATTTATCTTAGATGTTGAGGACTAATGCATCTTTGAGCCTACATTCAGTGCGAGTAAAATACTTAAGTACTGTTAAAATCAGATATTCTAAGACTTCTACTCAAGTCGTTTTGTAATCAGTGACTTGTAATGGAGTCATTTTCACTGTAAGGTATCTGTACTTTTACTCAAGTATGGTTTTCAGGTACTATTTACACCTGTGATTTCATCATTATTAATCATAAATCACAAATGCTTTTAGTGTGTATTGGATTCCTTTGCTGCCTTATTCTCATAAAAGTCAAGAAAATGTTTTCACCTTCATACTGTCGATTAATTCTTGAGGAAAGAACAAATCCAGACCAACATCTTTCCTGAAAGGAGCAGAAATGCCATCAATGTATTGTGCATATTCTTCGGTAAAACTATCTAAAGCATAATACAAACTACTTACTCCAGAAGCTCAAAGTTAGATTTTTTCTCCAGGCCACTGGCATTCATGTCTTTATAAAACCTCCTGTTAGAATAGAAAAAATGAAAGGCGTGTAAAATTTGAAAATATTTTTTGGAAGCATTCTGTGTATTATGTACATACATGTTATGTTGTCTTTTATTATCACTTGGTTTAAATTTACATCTTTTGTTATGCATTTCATGTGTACTACCTATTTTATCATCTTTTATTATCATTATAAAGTAGGTTTCCCCTTTAAAGGAACAGTTCACCCAAAAATAAAAATTTGCTGAAAATTTACTCATCCTCAGGCCATCCAAGATTAGGATGAGTTTGTTTCTTCATCAGATTTGGAGAAATGTAGCATTCCATCACTTGCTCACCAATGGATCCTTTGCAGTGAATGGGTGCCGTCAGAATGAGAGTCCAAACAGCTGATAAAAACATCACAATAATCCACAAGTAATCCACACCACTCCAGTCCATCAATTAACATCTTGCGAAGCCAAAAGCTACTGATTACTGATTATTGTGATGTTTTTATCAGCTGTTTGGACTCTCATTCTGACGGCACCCATTTACTGCAGAGGATCCATTGATGGGCAAGTGATAAAATGCTACTTTAGTGGATGGCCTGAGACTGAATACATTTTCAGCAAATGCACTTTGAGTTGCATTTCTTGTAAGGTGCTATACAAATAAATGTTATTATTATTTATTATTATCATTATGAATTTTCTCAGTTCATCTGCATAAACATACCTGATCTCCAGACAGCCCAACTGCAGCGCCATCCCGTCACTAACTCTCCTCGCACTGTGCTGCATGTAGTCACTGCGAACCTGCATAACGGCAGCAATAACACACCTTCATTCACCTTTTTAGATGTGCAAACCACCATCAACAATTCAGCGCTACATCAAACATCCATAATGCCTCAGTGCAAATGGTGTGACTCATGTTTCTTTCACTATTCCGTGTGCCTATTCAGGATATGGAGTGGTAACTGTGAAGAAACACTCCCCATGTGACGGGTACCGACCTGCTGGTAGAAGTAGAGCATTGTAGTTTTGTCATCCTTTAACTTCTCCAGGAAATCAGGAGGAATGTAACGGATCCTCAAGTCATATCTGATCATGACGGCAGAACAAAAACAGGATTAGGAACATATACAAAAACTGATTTCCAGCACTGTAAGAACCCAAACACATGAACATACATACAGTGGGTACGGAAAGTATTCAGACCCCCTTAAATTTTTCACTCTTTGTTATATTGCAGCCATTTGCTAAAATCATTTAAGTTAATTTTTTTTCCTCATTAATGTACACACAGCACCCCGTATTGACAGAAAAACACAGAATTGTTGACATTTTTGCAGATTTATTAAAAAAGAAAAACTGAAATATCACATGGTCCTAAGTATTCAGACCCTTTGCTGTGACACTCATATATTTAACTCAGGTGCTGTCCATTTCTTCTGATCATCCTGGAGATGGTTCTACAGAGAAATCTCGTCCTCACTATGGTTAGCAAAACCCATAAACAAACACACATACGACAAAATATTTATTCTGGGCAAACTAGTTTCTGGGTTTTACTAGTCTCATCTTTTGAGCTCAACAAAAGAAAGAAACTGTATACAGGTTTGGAAAAACTTGAGGGCAAGTAAATGATAACAGAATTTTAATTTTTTTTGTAAATTATTTTATTTATATCTAAATATATTTTATTTATGCCAAAATATATTACAAAATGTATTTGAAGTGGCAAGAAAATGCATTACCAGTGTTCAAATTAATTTGGGGTAAATACAAAATGTATTTTTTAAATATATTTGGACGATATACACTATTACTAACTTAGAATCCAGTTTCCTCAACTATATTAAGCAGCACAACTGTTTTTAACACTGATAATAATAATAATAATAAATGTTTCTTGAGCAGCAAATCAGCATATTAGAATGATTTCTGAAGGATCATGTGACACTGAAGACTGGATGCTGAATGATGGTGAAAATTCAGCTTTGATCACAGGAATAAATTACATTTTAAAATATATTCAAATAGAAAACAGTTCTTTTAAATTGTAACAATATTTCACAATTTTAATGTACTGTATTTTTTGATCCAATAAACAGAGCCCTGGTGAGCAGAAAAGACTTCTTTCAAAAAGCTTAGATTCCAAACTTTTGAACGGTAGTGTAAATATATTTAGATTGAAAATATAACAGAAATGGCCAAAAATATAAAACATAATGAAATATAAACATAATGAAAATATATTTCTGCAAATATGATTTGAAATCAATATTAGCAATATATATATATATATTTATTTTATTTTATTTTTCCATATGAGAAACACACACACCTCCACTCCGCCTCGACGTGCTGCTGTTCATATTTCTGCTCCACTTCTGCTACGGTGAGGTTTGGGTGCAGCCAGTGAACCTCGTCTGATTTGAGGTGTTTGAGCAGCAGACCGTAGCATTCAGAGAACTTGATGTTGGGACCGAGTCGCCCGCTGTCCAGGATGGACTGAGTAATTCTCTGCAGAATGAAATCATCATTCAAATCAAACATTTAAACATTTGTGGATTTATTTCACCCCAAAAAAGAAAGAAAGAAGAAATGATATGTTTAAGCCTATATGTTTAGGGCTTTTTTGCATTATTTTCATTTTATTTATCATTATCATGAAAGGAATGTCAACATGCATGTTAATCTTCTCACCCTGATATTCCAGGAACTTTCACATTTGACCAGTTTGAAGTTCTTGCCCAGGTTGGCGCTGTTGCTTATGAAGCACACTTTGAGGATTTTCACCGGCCCCCTGCATTGATTCTCAGTGGATACCATCAGTGAACCGGGAGGAGGCAGTTTCCATGACAACGTACTGGTTTCACCCGACATCTCTACACAAGGCTGTCATGAGATGGATCTCCTCAACTGACTATCAGCTGTGTGGTGAGACGGAGGAGAAATAATCCATTCAAGTTCAGGCAGGAGCGTGACGCAGCCAAAGGAAATCAATGAGTGACTCAATCATTAACTATGAGAACATGAAAAATTGTGAATTTAAGAGATGAATCCTTTTATTCTAAGCTTCATGTCCTGATATGTGTTAAACAAAGTCAAAGAACAGAATCTGGGATTTTTTTTTTCTTTTTGACATTTACACCTGGAAATATTCAAAAATAGGAGTTTAAACATTTTTAAAACAAAGAAATGTTATGATGTAAAGCTAAAAGCATTTTTAATGCTCATCAGACTCTAACATAAAATTAATAATAATAATGTGGGATGAATTAGTATTAGTATTATTATTATTAATGCTTAGGATTAAAATTAGAATTAAAGAATTATAATTAAAATGATATAAATACAAGAACCTGACACTAAGCTTAACTGTCTTAAAAACAGCTTAAATGTAGTTTTGTTGAAGATGTTAAAACAAATAAAAAAATGTGTGAAGAAAAAATTAAACAATAAATTATTATTATTACTACTATTTTTATTATTATTATTACTGTATGTGATGACCAGTTAAATGAATAATTATTAGAATTATATAAACCCTAGAACTACTCTGACAGTAAGTTTGTCTTAAAAACAGCTTAAATCAAGTAAAAGTAATGAAGTAAATAAATTGATAATAATCATAATCATCTGCATTGAATTATTATTATTATTAGAGCCTGCTGACCAATACATTTTTTATAATTATTAAAAAATGATTAGAGTTTTGTATGGAAGCCCGTTTCCGTCACTAAATTTAAAAAAAGGTTATTGCGACTTTTTTTCTCACAAGTCTGACTTTTTTTCACAGAAATGTGAGATATAATTTCACAATTGCGAGTTCTAAAGTCAGAATTGTGAATTCTGGCTTTATTCCTCAGAATTGGGACTTTATGTCTCGCAATTGCGAGTTTATATCACACAATTCTGACTGTATTTCTCAGAATTGCGAGTTTATATCAGAATGACCTTTTTTATTTTTAATTCAGTGGCAGAAACGGGCTTCCATAGTTTTGAGAACAGCTTAAATGTAGTTTTATTCGAAACATTCAGTGCTTTTATCTATTCTAAAATAGCATTCTGTTACATTTCATACATAAATTCTCCTATTACAGAAAGCAGTAGAAAAAGCACATGACGTTCATGACCAAACACACTAGATTTCAACATGTCCACACACGAGAGGCTAATGCAACATCCTACCTGGACATGCTCCATCTCTGATGTGTGAACCAGTTTACTCCTGTGTTACCATATGATCTCTGAGTCACAGGACAGACAACCTGACAGGCTCAAATATTGATGAGATTCACAGAAATGTTGTCAAGCACAAGCAATGGCATTTTTCAGTATCCCAAAGAAAATAGGAAGTAAAATGTAGCTTGGTTAAGCTTCACTAGGAGACTTCTACTAGAAAATGTTTGATTTTTACACTATCAACTACCTTAACTTTATGTCTCTTAAACTCCTCAAAACCATCTACCACAACTTTGGTTTCCTGTCATGTGGTTTCAAGTGTTGGAAATTGTGAAAGTGTTAAACATTCACGCTTTGCCATGATAAAAACTGTTGTATTGTTGAAAAGTGTTGTTGAAAGTTTCTTTTTAAAGGAAATGCATTGTGTTTTAATCTTGAGCATTGCATTACAATTAAACTACTAAAACGGTAGTCAAATGGCAAAATATTGTGACCATGTTTTTATGGCATCAGCTCATTATTCATGAATCATGATAACAATGATCATCCCACAACATCCATACAAACGCTCATCACCTGATCAGATATGCCTCATATTTTTGACTCTTTCTCCCCACACAACCATTAAAATAAAGTCAAATGAAAAATGGAAACATCTAATGATATTTGCAACACATCAGCATCTACTGAACTTCCTTTTTAATGCTACACTGTCTTCATGGTTTGAAATGGTCAGAATCTGTAATTGAAATTGCAAGAAAATGTAAATGTGTCACAGACCTGAGCATGAGCTGATGTTCAGTGCCGCTTTCTCTCACTCTCACTGTCTCTCGTCCGGTGATTGTTTAATTCACACGAATCCAAACTGAAAGATTGTGAGCTGAAGTCCTGACGTGAGTGTTTTGGACACACCCCAAGTGTGTCACTGACTTCCTCAAACTTCACACCACTTCATCAGAGCTGCTGCTGCAAACACACACACACACACACACACACAGAGAGAGAGAGAGATCACAGAAATTACACTACAAGCTCTATTTGTGATATTTTTCAATTAATGTCCTCAAAAGCAGTTTTTCGACATTTTACTATAATTGTGAGGATATTTTTCTCAATTAATGTCCTCAAAAGCTGGTTTTCGACTTTTTACTATAATTGTCAGGATGTTTTCCTTATGAATGTCCTCAAAAGTTGGTTTTCAACATTTTACTATGTTTGTGATATTTTTTCAGTTAATGTCCTCAAAAGCTGGTTTTCGACTTTTTACTATAATTGTCAGGATATGTTTTCCTTATGAATGTCCTCAAAAGTTGGTTTTCAACATTTTACTATATTTGTGATATTTTTCAATTAATGTCCTCAAAAGGTGGTTTTCGACTTTTTACTATAATTGTCAGGATATGTTTTCCTTATGAATGTCCTCAAAAGTTGGTTTTCAACATTTTACTATAATTGTCAGGATATGTTTTCCTTATGAATGTCCTCAAAAGTTGGTTTTCAACATTTTACTATATTTGTGATATTTTTTCAGTTAATGTCCTCAAAAGCTGGTTTTCGACTTTTTACTATAATTGTCAGGATGTTTTCCTTATGAATGTCCTCAAAAGTTGGTTTTCAACATTTTACTATGTTTGTGATATTTTTTCAGTTAATGTCCTCAAAAGCTGGTTTTCGACTTTTTACTATAATTGTCAGGATGTTTTCCTTATGAATGTCCTCAAAAGTTGGTTTTCAACATTTTACTATGTTTGTGATATTTTTTCAGTTAATGTCCTCAAAAGCTGGTTTTCGACTTTTTACTATAATTGTCAGGATGTTTTCCTTATGAATGTCCTCAAAAGTTGGTTTTCAACATTTTACTATAATTGTCAGGATATGTTTTCCTTATGAATGTCCTCAAAAGTTGGTTTTCAACATTTTACTATATTTGTGATATTTTTCAATTAATGTCCTCAAAAGGTGGTTTTCGACTTTTTACTATAATTGTGAAGATATTTTTTCCCAATTAATGTCCTCAAAAGCTGGTTTTTGACTTTTTACTATAATTGTCAGGATATGTTTTCCTTATGAATGTCCTCAAAAGTTGGTTTTCAACATTTTACTATATTTGTGATATTTTTCAATTAATGTCCTCAAAAGGTGGTTTTCGACTTTTTACTATAATTGTGAAGATATTTTTTCCCAATTAATGTCCTCAAAAGCTGGTTTTTGACTTTTTACTATAATTGTCAGGATATGTTTTCCTTATGAATGTCCTCAAAAGTTGGTTTTCAACATTTTACTATATTTGTGATATTTTTCAATTAATGTCCTCAAAAGGTGGTTTTCGACATTTGACTATATTTGTGAGGATTTTTCCCCTTATGAATGTCCTCAAAAGCTGGTTTTTGACATTTTACTATAATTGTCAGGATATCTTTTCTTCATAAATGTCCTCAAAAATGGGTTTTCAATCTTTTATTATAATTGTGGAGAGGCAAGACGTGCATTCTTATCTACACTTAACCCTGGTACAAAATCTCTTCTGTTTAGAAAAAAAAAGCATTTCTTTGACTGAAGTCTTGCAACTTTTCATGAATGATTTTTAATTGAGTTACATGTGAGGAGGAAATATCTATTATTAGTATGTTAATTATATAAAATTTCCTCAATTTACATATTTTGCAGAGTTCTCAGACAAAACACAAAATAATAATAATATATCAAATAATAAAAAAACTAATAAAAATAATACATTGTCTAAAATTCGGTAATAATATAATATAATAATATTTTGTGTTATGTGTGAGAACTGTTTGAAATGTAAATTGAAGAAATTAATATAATGAACATAATAATATGTTTATTATATAGATTTCTTCTATTATTATTATTGTTTTGCTGAAAAGGGAAAAAATAACAACACATATTTTGTATTAAGTAAAAACAAATAAACTCTTATGCTAACGTTTGGTGGTTTTAATCAGAAAAAGTGTCAATGTGTCATACTGAAACTGTGTTTAGAGGATGTTGAGTATACGGAAGTGTGTTTTACAGCAGAGGGCACTGCTGACGTTCACTGTAGATCTCTTCACCGAATTTCAGCTTTTCATATGGATTTCAGCTCTTGAAAACTGAACTGCTGTTTGGAAACAAAAACGTTTTTAGAGCTGATGGCAGCGTGTGTGTGTGTGTGTGTGTGTCATATGATCACTGGATCCTTCAGCTGAAAGATGAAGCATGAACTCTATCCAGAGCTTCATCGCGTCTCCTTTCACTTTCTAAAAAGGTAAGTACTTTTAATTTCTACTGCAGTTTTTGTAAACCTCAACCACTATATTTAATGATGCTCAAAAATGGAAGCAGATTATGAAAGTATCTTGATTTAAATCTCCTTTAGGCTCATAATCAGTAGAGACTTTTTTCAAGAGAGTACAGATCTTTCAGTTGTGTTAGTTGCTATACATGCATCGCTTTTAAGTTTATTTCTAAAGGTCTAACAGTCGCCTTGTTCCACTCACTGGTCAGAGTCTGACGGCTTCACACACTCAGCAAACAGACTAAAGTGAAGATGGAAACTTTCGAAACCGCAAAGCGCACTTGAGCCTTTGACACTGAGATGCTGTGTTAATCTGATTCAGAGAGTTGAACCATTGATCTGTCTGCAGACTTTCTTCAAACAACACACTCAACACTTGGCCTTTCTAAAGCACACATGGGTAAAAGTACATGCATTTCTACACATTTGTGCATATTGTTTTGTAAAACAAACCTCAGAAAGGTAATACATTAGAGGTGGACAAAGTTTTTGCAAGTACATTTTTAATGCATTTAATCATCATAGTTTTCCTTTGAGATATATTATTATTTATGTGAACATGTTTCTGCATGTAAAAAGGATTTTTAGGACAGCAGCATCTTTCAAAAAGCTTAGATACAGACCAAACTGCCGTCCTATGCTCTAAGCAGACCATGTGACAGGAAGTGATAAGATGGTGTCTGAGCTTCATATTCTAGATGTGAGAGGAAGCCTCAGACTCATGTGTCATGGTGTGAATTTACTGTCTCTGCTGTGGGTGGAAAAATAAGATATTATTAGTTTGCTAAAGCAAGATTCCTTTCTGTATGAAAAATTAACAAATTAATCTTAGACACAATCTAGGCTTTGACAAGTGTTTGAAAAAAATAAAATGGCAATAAACTGTGAACAAGTCAACATGAAATACTACCATTTAAAAGTTTGGGGTCGGTAAGATTTTAAAAATGTTTTGAAAGAAGTCTCGTATGCTCACCAAGGCTGCATTTATTTGATCAAAAATACAGTAAAAAAAAAAAGTAATATTGTGAAATATTATTGCAATTTAAAGGAGACATATTATGGCCCTTTTTACAATATGTAATATAAGTCTCTGGTGTCCCCAGAATGTGTCTGTGAAGTTTCAGCTCAAAATACCCCACAGATCATTTATTACATCATTTTAAAAATGCCTATTTTGAGTGGAAGCAGAAACACGCTGTTTTTCATGCCTGTCTTTTTAAATGCAAATGAGCTGCTGCTCCCCGCCCCCTTTTCCAGAATAGAGCTGCTACAGCTCATACCTGCTAAAACATCTGTTTTGGTTCTGATTTTCATGTTTATCGCGCTGAAATCATGCGTTTTAAACCATATGAGTTTAAACTTCTGATATATGGTTTTCTGAGCGCACACATCTGAAGCACGCGCACAGAAAGCAGCTGTCACAGCATGTGAGCACTAAACTAATTTCTCATTCACACACAAGTTTAAGTTAAAAACACACATAAGTTACAAAAACAGTCGGTTATGTCTGTGAAGATAAACAGCTGGGAAATAAATTGTTAAATTGTAAATTGTAAAAAATGTTTATTTTAGATCTGTGTGGCAGCAGCAATATACAGTAAAATAAATCAATAAATCCACTGCTCTGTTGTCTCCTCTGAGGCTGGGACTGTAAATAGTGTTTTATGCTCGTCTGTGCAGCCAAAGACAGACCAGTTAGCGTGTTTTGCTCAAACCTTCACCATGGCATTAGAGCTGGTACACCGGTGTCACTTGCGAAATCAAAATGAAGGCGCTGTGGGTGGAAACGTACAGATTAAGGGGTGGTAATATTATAATGAGATCCCTTTGCCACGTCACCAAGAGAGCGAAATCAGACACGTTCGTTTTCTCAGACGCTTGCAGAAAAAGGCTTCCCAAAACAAAGTTACTGGGTTAATCTTTTTCAGGTTTCCTTGGTTGGTAGATGCACCGGGGACCTGATTATAGCACTTAAAACCGGGAAAAGTCAGATTTTCATGATATGTCACCTTTAAAATAACAGTTTTCAATTGTAATTTACTGTAAAATGTAATTTATTTCTGTGATGCAAAGCTGAATTTTCAACATCATGACTCCAGTCTTCAGTGTCACATGATCCTTCAGAAATCATTCTAATATGCTGATTTGTTACTCAGGAAACATTTCTGATTATTATCAGTTTTGAAAAAAGTTGTTTATTTATATTTATTATCAATGATTTAAATAGTCATGCTGCTTAATATTTCTGTGGAAACGGTGATATGTTTTTAGAATAAACAGAAAGTTCAAAAGAAGCATTTATTTGTAATAGAAAGCTTTTGTAACATTATAAATGTATTTGCTTTTGATTAATTTAATGCATCCTTGCTGAAAAAAACTATTTTTTTTTTCAAAAAATCTTACTAACCTTAAACTTTTGAATGGCAGCATACATCGTAACACAGGTTCCTAGTCTTCTTGTGCATATAACAGGTTATTCTTAAAATGTTTGTCTTTCTAATTTTTAGCAAATATAACAACTTGCTCTGTCTTGTTTTATAGGAAAAAACAATTAAAGAAATCTGCTGAGAGCTGAATGTGTGAAGACAACAACTTGAGAGTCTGTGCAAATAACGAATGATGGAAAACATTTGATGTCTTTCATAGTTACATTGAAACCAGCATGTAATCACGTCCCCTCAAACCATTAGTTTAACGGTACAGAAGTGGCACTTTAATCTTTCTAAAGATGACAGAAAACCTGTACGAGACGAATCAGTTCACCAACCACGCCAACGGGACCTATTTTTTCCAGCACAGCCCAAGCGCGTTGGGTACACCTCACTATGGTGTACCAAACGTGAGCTCGATCCAGTCATCTCCAATGTCTCCTCGACTCAACCACGAGCAGCTAACATCTCCTGGCACTCCAGGACATGAACTTTCTCCAATGCTTGAGATGCCAAACAGCGGCGGGACTTGGGAATATAACCAGTTTGGAAGGACATCATCATGGGGATCTTCTTCTCATGAAGAACTACCCGAAATCTACCCGTTTAACATCACATCTCAAAACAACTTATCACTGACTTGCAAAGACAATGGCAGTGCTTCTCATCCTTACAGGTTGGACTCGTTCTCAAAGGCCTTCTCTACGAAAAACATGCAACTTCTATTTGGTGATAGTAACAGGACAGATGATAAGCACTCAGAAAATCACATTTCAGGGGTTTTGCACTTGCCTCAAAGTCTCCCAGAAGGATCAGACAGGCAACCTTTGGAGTCTCCAGTTTTTAACCCAATGGTCATTCAAGGTCAATGCGATCAGACCGGCTTCCATCCATCAGAAAGCCAAAACTCATTGCACGGCCTTTACCAAAACCACCAACAGTTTCACTATGGATCCCAGCAACACAAACAGAAAGTGAACAACATGGAGCAGGTAAACAGGAGTCTCCAAAAGCCACAGAGCTCC
This sequence comes from Sinocyclocheilus grahami, assembly GCF_001515645.1. Taxonomy (NCBI): domain Eukaryota; kingdom Metazoa; phylum Chordata; class Actinopteri; order Cypriniformes; family Cyprinidae; genus Sinocyclocheilus; species Sinocyclocheilus grahami. The sequence continues at coordinate 713,884 of NW_015505358.1, read as the reverse complement.
TGGCAGCATCAGCACGGCTATCAAAGTCACCCAATGCCATATCCGATAGCCTTGAATCAACAACAAAGAGGGATATTTGCACATAAAACTCACCTGGACTCTCATGAACCTGCTCAATCGCCAACCTACGACCACCGTCAAGACTTTAAAGTCCCGGAGCAGCAGATCTTCCATTATCAAGACCAACAACATCTTCGATCGCTTTCCCAACCTGGCAATCCTTACCTCGTGCAAGATAACGTGCAATCAATCTCTGCAAAGCAAAACAACATGTTTAGCGATGCTCGTCACTCGGCACCCAACACACCTGTGTTCTCGAGTCCCAAAGAAGACCAATCTGCTTTCAACTTTCCTCACCAAAGTGAAGACCTCTGCAGCCCGCTTTACCAAAACAGGAGCTCAGGGGTCTGTAAAACTCTTCCACAGATGACTATGAGGGGGGATATTTTTCATCATCGCACCGCACATGCACCTCAGTGGTCACAGGTACTGTATTTTGTTTTTTATTAGTTAATTTTAGAGTCATTTGCATTTATGTTAAAGGTTTCTCATAAATACCTTGCAGACACCTTCACCAGATATTCAAGATGAGGCCATTTCACCTCATTTCAGGTTTGACTCTAACCTTACTTCTATCCATTTAGTCAAATCAAATCTATTTGTATAGAGCGTGTTCTAAATACACATTTCAAAGCAGCTTTACAGAAAACTGTGATGCTAATGTTTATAATACCAGTATATTAATGCCTTATAATCACATTTAGCAAATTAGAGCTGGGTGATAATTAAGTTCACATTTTGCGACGATTATAAACAATCAAGCAGATGATATTTGCTGTATAGAATGTATAGCCCTATGTGAGTATACAATATGTCTGCAAATAAAGTTAGACATGCTTATATATCCTACTTGGGTGTTACATTTAACTGTATACTTACATTTTGTGACAAAATGCTGGATATAATAACATAAGGTTGGATCTACTTAAAGTAATTGTATAATTCATTATTAATTTATAATTCATTGATTATTCCCAGTTATTAATTTGTCATCTGGTGATATTGAGAATTATGAAACCTGAGGTTTTGTTATTCAATTGTTATTTGGTGTAGTGGCAACCATTATTACTGTTTGGTCATATGTATCACTGGATTATTGGTGTATGTTTAAAAAAATATTATTTCAAAATTTCACTAGTGTTACTTGTAGAAACTAAAATAGTTTCTACACCAATTGTTTTTCAGTGTAGAACATAACATCTTTAGTCCCCTAGTGTGCAAACCAAAGGCAACTCTGGCAAGGAACAAAAAACTCAATGCTCCACTCATATTATTTATATTTAATATAGTATGTGGATTTGGATTTCTGTAGAGCAGAACCTGGGTTTTCGAGAGAGGACGGATCTCATGCAAAGATGAGATGCACAGTTTGTCACAGGGAGTTCAAAAGTCTCCCGGCTCTGAATGGTCACATGCGCTCACATGGAGGACTACGGACACACCCCACACCCCTCAAAATGGTAAGAACCATCATTTTGATCATCAGTGAGGTGGTTTGTGAAAAACTGCATGCTGATTTGCCCCATTGCTTCATATTTCTTTCTTTGTTTTAACAGAGAGACGGGCACATTCATCTGTCTGAAGCTGCTCAAAGCAACCCCATCTTCTTACCTGTGTCAGTACCTGTCAAGGACAACCAGACCCCAACCAAACTCACACTCAGCCTTCTGTGCCACCAGAAAGACAGTGAACAAAATGGTTTAATTAAGACTGGTGCACAGTCACCCCTCCCGTCTCTACGAAACCACCCTTCCTGTGTGAGTTTCTGGCATTCATAGTTATTTTTAACAGCTCTTTAGAAAATTAAAAGCTTTAACATCAAGGTCTGAAACATCACTTCAGCATTCTGAGAATTTATAAACTGCTGATGCTCAAAATGGTTTTTAAATGTAAACTTGATTCTTATGCCACCTTTTTGATTAAAAATTACAAGGGCACATGAATGTTCCAATAATGATGTGCACGGATAAATAATTTACAATTAACACGGAAATATTCCATTAAAATAAAAAAAGAACTGTAAATTGATTTCATCATGAAAAATAATGCAATGAGCACTTTAATATATCCTGCCCAGCTTTGTTTAAATTGGAAATGCATAAATAAAATAAAATAAAATAAAATGTGCTTCACAAAAAAATGTGACTACTGCACACAGATTGCCCAATTTGATCATATTATTTGATCTATGAAACAAAATTATGTTTCTCTTCTAAACTTGATTTCTTTGCTTTCAGTTAATGTAATCCTCTAAAATGCACAAACCAGTAGGACGCATGTAAACAAAGCAAACACTCAATAATGATTTTTGATGTTGACATAACTGAAACTGCACATTTTGCACGGGATGTAATGGGGAGAGTAAAAATTTTGAAATTAAGTATTATTTTTTGTGTTTTTGAGCAAGATGGGAAACAAGAGAGACTTGATAGTGCTTAAAGTTCAATTATGTTGGGATTTAGAACCGTTTCAATTACAATGGGTTACCATTGTGGTGAAGAATTTGAGCAGACTTAGCATTTAGCATGCTAAAATGTGCTATTGTTCTGTTAAACTGTCATGGAACCACTTTGAATCTACCTAATTTGGTCACTTCAAATAACTTAATTTGATGACGTCTACACAAATTATGCTTGTGTTTCTTAAAGGGATAGTTCACCCAAAAATGAAAATTCTGTCATCATTTACTCACCCTCATGTTGTTCCAAACCTGTACGAGTTTGTTTCTTCTGTTGGAACACAAAAGAAAATATTTTGAAGAATGTTGGTAACCAAACTATTGATGGTAGCCATTGACATCACATTTTCTGTTCAACAGAAGAAAGAAACTCATACAGGTTTATGTACAAGTGTTGTTTTCAGGTTTCATTTTTGAGTGAACTATCCCTTAACTGCTTCATGTGGAATGGATGTGCATGATTAAATCATGTAAATATGACTGGAATGATAACTGAACCTCACACCCCACATAACACATTCTAGATAAAGAGATCTGTCTCGAATGGAGAATATGCACCAAAGGTGGTGAAAAAGAGGTACCGCCGCTGTCTGGTCCCATTGATGATTCCTCCGCCCAGCACCAGTCAGGAGTCCAGAGGCACCGTGCTCTTCCACAGTCAGCTCAGGACGGTGAGCAGCATGGGGGACGACGTGCCCTACACCCCTCTACCCATGCTCAGCCCTGTACGGCCGGGATCAGGCCTCTTCAGCGCCATCAATGGAAAAGGCAAGAGCGTCTTGGTCAAGTCTGCTGCAGATGGGGCTTGATAGTCTCACTTAATGCAGTCAAATTTACTGGCATGCTATCTAAAGATTTTACAACAATAGTGATGATTAAAGAGTTATGTTTAATTAATTATTTTAGATGCATTGTTACAGTAGCTGTATTTTTCTCATTATAATATGCATTATCCATGTTTGTCTGTAACAGGTGATATGGATGGCTGTGGTGAGACTTCAAGAGAGAAAGCGATTAATGTAACACCGTAAGCATTTTGATGTTGTTTTATCTTTGTGTGTAAATTCAATGTCACTAGCAAAACATTTTCTCAAGAAAGTGTAACTGGTGCCTATGCAAAGTCGCCGGGTTGTGGTGTTGTGGGCTGTAGCCAGGCGTTGCTATGCAGTTGGTATGGTGTTGCTAGGTAGTTGATTATTGGCCAAAGTAAAAAAAAAATTCCCTTCTCAAGCCTCTGTCATATTGAGAAAAAAAAAATGAAATGGAATAAAAATTTATATTTCGATGCTTTTGTGTTTGATCGCAAAACTTTCGTGTTCTCCCGAGAAAGTTTGCATTTGCTTGAAAAATGTTGTGTTCTCAAAACTTTTACCAATTTTTTATTTATTTATTTAATTAAAAAATTTTTTTTTGTGGGAGAAAGCAAAAGTCTTTCCAGCAAATGAAAAAGCATTGAAATACACTTTCCCTCCCATTTCATTTTTTTAAAGCGAGTTTATTCACTCAGAAAAGTAATATCACACTTTCCCTCAATAAAACCACATGATCTGAGGTTTCATTTTCATTAGTGTTTCAAAACATTAAAACATTACACTCTTCACCTTCAATCTACACCAGCAAAACAATGTGTTACTGCAAATCATTTTACTGTCAAATGCTTACTTGATTTATGAAATAATTCAATAATGTCTGAATATAAAGTAAATTAATAATCAATAACTATATTTTATGTGTTCTTTGTAGTCGGATTAATGTTGCTTACTTGATTTATTAAACAATTAATAATGTTCAAATATAAAATGAATTAATACTCAATAACTGTATTTTATATGTTCTTTACAGTCGGATTAACATTGGCGAGGAATTTCAAGCAAAGATCCCAGATATTAAGAGTCAAACCCTCACAGAGGAAGATACCCATAATGCTGTTCTTCTGTGGTTGCCCAACAAAGACCTGGATATCCCTGATAACCAGCAGAAAGGTAACTAAAATCACATTGAGTTAAGTGCAGCAACTAGGAGACGTGGGGTGATTTTACAAAAGGCATGATGCAAAGCAAAACAAATCATTCTTTTTCAATTTTCCAAAAATTTATTGGAGTACATTTGGCAAAAAAAAAGAAGCTATTTAATTCTTTCTACTTCAAAATTTCATGTTTAATTCAATGTGTTACTTATGGAAGCCCGTTTCCGAAAAAAAGTCAGAATTGCGAGATAAAAAGTCGCAGTTACCTTGTTTTATTTTTTATTCATATAAATGCACAATTCTGACTTTTTTTCTCAGAATTGCGAGTTCATATCTAGCAATTTTGACTTTATAATTACTTACAAATTATATTTAATTACTTAAATATAATTATTTACAATTGTGAGTTATAAAGTCAGAATTGCAAGATAAAAACTCGCAATTGCGAGTTATAAAGTCAAAATTGCAAGTTACAAAGTCAGAATTGCGAGTTACAAAGTCAGAATTGCGAGTTACAAAGTCAGAATTGCGAGTTACAAAGTCAGAATTGCGAGTTATAAATTCAGAATAGCGAGTTATAAAGTCAGAATTGCGAGTTATAAATTCAGAATTGAGAGTTATAAAGTCAGAATTGCGAGTTACAAAGTCAGAATTGTGAGTTATAAATTCAGAATAGTGAGTTACAAAGTCAGAATTGCGAGTTATAAAGTCAGAATTGCGAGTTATAAAGTCAGAATTGAGAGTTACAAAGTCAGAATTGCGAGTTACAAAGTCAGAATAGTGAGTTACAAAGTCAGAATTGCGAGTTACAAAGTCAGAATAGTGAGTTACAAAGTCAGAATTGCGAGTTA
>NW_015505358.1:704205-708227 GCF_001515645.1 Sinocyclocheilus grahami | reverse complement strand
TATAAAGTCAGAATTGAGAGTTATAAAGTCAGAATTGCGAGTTCATATCACACAGTTCTGAGAAAAAAAGTCAGAATTGTGAGATAAAACAATGAGATGTTTCAGTGGCGGAAACAGGCTTCCAAAGTTACGTGAAATCTCTTTTCATATTTCTGAGACAAAATTGTTTCGACAACAATGGTTTTCAGTGCAGGCTAACAAAATAGATGGTTAATTTATTTTTTGTGGACATTAAGGAAAAAGAAACACCATTATCTGACTACCATTGACTTTTTCCCCCTTTTAGTGGACAATCTTCTGAAAATGGCTTGCTGTAGTGTGCTGCCAGGCGGCGGAGCAAACACAGAATATGTCCTCCACTGTCTTTTTGAGTGCAGAGGAGATATTATGGTTAGTATTTTTCTTATTATCGCTTCCTGTCACTAACACTTGTTCTCTAAAAAGCCTTAAAATAACTATCATGTTCCAGAATACCCTTGAAAAGCTTCTCCTGCCAACAACACTGAGAAACACATCCAGCCCCAAAATGGACTATCATTACGCAGGTGTGTAAGATTTTGTTACCCCAAAAAAGACTATTTTTTTTCTCTCTTTTTACTGTGGTATTCTCATATGCAAGTATTCCTTCCTGAGGAAGTATTAAATTATACTATGTGACCCTGGACCACAAAACCAGTCATAAGGGTCAATTTTTCGAAATTGAGATTTATACATCATCTGAAAGCTGAATAAATAAGCTTTCCATTGATGTATGTTTGTTAGGATAGGACAATATTTGAAAATCTGGAATCTGAGGGTGCAAAAAAATCTAAATACTGAGGAAAATCACCTTTAATGTTGTCCAAATGAAGTTCTTAATGCATATTACTAATCAAAAATTAAGTTTTGATATATTTACAGTAAGAAATTTACAAAATATCTTCATGGAACATGATCTTTACTTAATATCCTAATGAGTTTTGGCATAAAAGAAAAATCGATAATTTTGACCCATACAATGTTTTTTTTTGGCTATTGCTACAAATATACCCCAGTGGCTTAAGACTGGTTTTGTGGTCCAGGGTCACATACATAGAAGACTATAAATTAAGGGCCAGATTTACTAACAGCTTGCACCAACGCAAACCTCTTTTGGCATTAAACTACTGTCAGAATTTACTAAAGAAGCGCAGTGAAAGATTAGCACTTAAAAGGCATGAACACAGTCATTTTTGTGGCTGATCTTATTGCATATGCATTTGTAGGACTTACCCTTTCAGACACAAAATGTAGGAGAGGAGGGAGGAGAGTGCCTAAATGAATCACGCAACATGATTTACTAAGGTTTGTGCTAGTCAATTTACTGGTATTTGTTTCATTTTGCCCGCCCAAAAATGTCTTAAACCAGATGCTAATTTGCACCGCTCTTGGTAGATTGCGCTGGTCATTATGGAAACGATCTGGCTGCATCTGTGTCCTTTAATCTGCGCATTGTCAGTAGATCAGCCGCAGAACTTTCCACTCCTATCGGCGCTTTTATGTGTTTGCTTTCTCACGCTAATCTGCCCCGTTTAGTAAATCTGGCCCTAAATACTTGAAATACTGAATGAACCACGTTACAGCATTTCTTCTTCTCCTCTTATCAACCAGGATCAGACAGATGGACGCTTCAGGACAAACGGCAGCTGAACAAAGCACTTTCCATTCATAACAAGGACTTCTATTTTGTCCAGAAAATGGTATCTGTGGTCAATTAATATTAAAGGGCTTGTGCAGGTTTCATGAATGCACTGTACATTTAAGACTGACAAGACCGAGTAAAGAAAATCTAAGGAATAAATTGAATGGAACACAATGCGCCAATAAGTTCTCTAAATGTAAATGTCTTGTATTAGCAACACTTCAAAACAGATCTCCATTACTTTTTCATTTATTTTACAAAGAAATACTTTAAATCTTGAATAGCTCTGCTAATCCACTGGAAATAACTTTTTCCCGATAACACAGCAAAAAAAGTGATGTTCTTCATCAATATTTTTGTCTTGTTTTCCAGTGCAAAAGTCTAAAGATTCTAAAATCAAGATACATTTACTTGAGAAGCATGTTTTCTGAAAAACTGGTCAAAATAAAGTGAGTTCATCTTGCATATTTGTACCAAAAATTTCCGGTACAGGGCTTTCGGTTCGGTATGCATGTGTACCAAACAAATACTGCGTGGGTTTAACCACTGCATGAGTGGAACTTCATTGGAAACTTGCAGTTTTCTATTGTGTTACTTTTGATAAGAAAAAAATCTCATATTTAAAAATATGTTCTTTTTTTTTTAGGAAATTCAAACAATAAATGATTTTAACCCTCTTTGATGTGGCGCGACAGATCGATGTATAAACACCTCAGTTCAAACGGCAGCGCGATCATCTCTTCCTCTTTACTACTAGTTTTAACGTGAAATAAACATGAACGAACATCTCATTCCTCACGTAATCGCTCAATCAGTGTTTCGACCACGGAAAGAAGTCAGTAAAACAGCTTGTAAACAAATTGTCACGTAGCATTTCATTTACCTCAGGAAGTCATCAGTGTCCACAGCTCGTTATTGCGCTATAAATGGAGTCTAGAGAAGAGCATTTCGCGAAATATTACACTATATACTCTATATACTTGACTATATATTTTTAAAAGATTCTGTCACACAGAATTTTTTAAGATTCTGTCACACAGTGGATGTACACTTGTAGTGTACTTTACATTTTTTAAGTATATATATATATATTTTTAAACTGTACTTGCAGATAATATAAATGAATGAAATGTGTACTTAAAGAGACACTTTCATAACTGTTTCTTAAGTACACTTAAAGGTGTGCACTTTATAATAATGTCAAATTAAAAGTTAAACTTAAAGTACATTCCAAATAACTGCGTTCTAATAATATTTTGTCACTTGATTATAATTTTAACTGTAGTGTGTTATTTAATATTACATTTAAAGTTAATACATTTTAATAGCAATTTTATCATTACAAATGTGTAATTGCAAATATATTATGACATACAGGTTTCAATAGAAATTACTTTTAAAATATATTTTACTTTACTATAAAAGCTTGTCAGTGCTTACACTTTAACCATGTATCAAAGACAATTGAATGAATTATAAAAATTACAAATAAAGATGTTCTTAAGTCCTACTTAAGTGGGTCAAAAAACACTATTTAACTCTTGCACTTATTATCATTTTAAACTATAATACATTTTCCTTTACTGTAATTGCAAAAAACAAGCAATTAAGTGTCTGAACATTACATTCAGTTCACACTAAAATTTAGCTTTTTAAAATATATTATTTCTGTAATAAGTACTAATTTTAAAGGTATTCTAAAGCATACTTTTTCATACAATGACTTTTGTCAAGCTCCAAAAATACATTAAAAATAAAAACTCGTTAAAAGCACCGAATAAGTACTCCATACAACAGATAATCTTCCAGGGTGAATTCATTAAAATTACAATTTTAGCCTGTTACCCAGACCAAGCTATCATAAGACCTCAGAAGACTTGAAATATAGTGCATGAGTTGCATGGATGTTAGATTTACGGTGTTAAGTAAGTAACTAACTAGGACATACAGGTTTCAATAGAAATTACTTTTAAAATATATTTTACTTTACTATAAAAGCTTGTCAGTGCTTACACTTTAACCATGTATCAAAGACAATTGAATTAATTATAAAAATTACAAATAAAGATGTTCTTAAGTCCTACTTAAGTGGGTCAAAACACACTATTTAACTCTTGCACTTATTATCATTTTAAACTATAATACATTTTCCTTTACTGTAATTGCAAAAAACAAGCAATTAAGTGTCTGAACATTGCATTCAGTTCACACTAAAATTTAGCTTTTTAAAATATATTATTTCTGTAATAAGTACTAATTTTAAAGGTATTCTAAAGCATACTTTTTCATACAATGACTTTTGTCAAGCTCCAAAAACACATTAAAAATAAAAACTCGTTAAAAGCACCGAATAAGTACTCCA
>NW_015505358.1:701146-703089 GCF_001515645.1 Sinocyclocheilus grahami | reverse complement strand
ACATTAAAAATAAAAACTCGTTAAAAGCACCGAATAAGTACTCCATACAACAGATAATCTTCCAGGGTGAATTCATTAAAATTACAATTTTAGCCTGTTACCCAGACCAAGCTATCATAAGACCTCAGAAGACTTGAAATATAGTGCATGAGTTGCATGGATGTTAGATTTACGGTGTTAAGTAAGTAACTAACTAGTAAGTAATTACAGAACATTTGTTTCTGGGTAAAATTACCATGTTTCTCACAGCAGATGAAGGAAGAAACATGGACCCAGAATAATCTCCGGCTGCTCTGTAGCTCTCCAGCCGAAAACAGAGCGTCCACGCTGACCCTGCCTTTGGGTTCGGCTTCTGTGAGAAGTTCTCCCTCCAACAGCACCACCAGCGGAGACACAGATTCAGCCGTGGTCTTTCCCTGCACCGAGTGTGGAAAGTAAGCCACGTACTGAGTCAAACACAGAAACATCTTCATACAGTTATGAATCATAGTGGTTGCGGTCTGATTCATGATTGCTTCATTTCACAGGATGTTTTTGAAGGTGAAAAGTCGAAATGCCCACATGAAGACACACCGGCAGCACGAGGACACACAATTGTGGCAGTTCCCCAGGGTTCCTGAGCAAGATCATGTGATGGTGACACCTGAATGCCCTGTTACACCACTAAAACAACCCATAAGCCTTCATTCTTTAACATGTGACAGGTCCGCGGAGGTGAAAGCATCCTTAAATTACATGTGCAGTGAGTCAGTGCAGGAAATCAATTGTCCTCTGAAGACACTTCCTGTCCTACAGAGTCCACTCGACTATATTCCAAGTTAGAAGATGGATAAGGAAATTCTTTGTAGACTATAAATTGATTCTTTCATGTAAATGGTGCAGCTATATGTATATTAAAACTAAGGCGAAGGCACATCTTTGCTTTATTTTGGTGTAAAAAAAATGTAATGCGCTTTGCTTTACCTGCATCCTGTGTATTATCTGATTTTGTATCACATTTCATTTGTAATAAACCATCTGGTTTCTCAGTGATTATCGAACACTCACATTCACAACAGATTAAACTCACAATGGATCTGACTTTACAGAATTCCTTTTCATCAACAGTGAGACTAACCAACCTAAAGACATGTTCTAAGAATGTTATGAAACGTTACTTCTGATTGTTCTCTAAATATTCAAAATATCCTGTATTAAAAATGTGTTTTCTTGGTTGTGAGAATGTTAAAGGGATAGTTCATTCAAAAATGAAAATGTTGTCATCATTTACTTACCCTCATCTTGTTCTAAACTTGTATGAATTCCTTTTTTCTGTTGAAGACAAAAGAAGATGCTTTGAAGTATGTTGGTAACCAAAGAGTTGCTGGTAGCCATTAACTTCCATAGAATTTATTTCCCCCCATACTATGGAAGTCACCAGCAAACATTAAGAGGAATGCTACTGTTGAATGTTCTCTGAAAGTTCTGAAACATATGGAAGCCCGTTTCCGCCACTGAATAAAAAAATATAATTCTGTAAGTCGTTATATTGAGAAACTTTCACTTAATAATGACTTAGTTTCTCGTAATAATGATAAACTTTCTCGTAATAATGACTTAGTTTCTCGTAATAATGATAAACTTTCTCGTAATAATGACTTCGTTTCTCATAATAATGAGAAACTTTCTCGTAATAATGGCTTGAAAAAATGACTTAATTTCTCATAATAATGATAAACTTTCTCGTAATAATGACTTATTTTCTCGTAATAATTACTTATTTTCTCATAATAATGATAAACTTTCTCGTAATAATGACTTAGTTTCTCATAATAATGATAAACTTTCTCGTAATATACTTATTTTCTTGTAATAATGATAAACTTTCTCGTAATAATGACTTATTTTCTCCTAATAATGAGAAACTTTCTCGTAATAATGAGAAACTTTCTCGTAATAATGAC
>NW_015505358.1:700550-700758 GCF_001515645.1 Sinocyclocheilus grahami | reverse complement strand
CGTAATAATGAGAAACTTTCTCATAATAATGACTTAGTTTCTCATAATAATGAGAAACTTTCTCGTAATAAAGACTTATTTTCTCGTAATAATGATAAACTTTCTCGTAATGACTTTTCTCATAATAATGTTAAACTTTCTCGTAATAATGACTTAGTTTCTCATAATGATAAACTTTCTCGTAATAATGACTTAGTTTCTCGTAATA
>NW_015505358.1:699878-700442 GCF_001515645.1 Sinocyclocheilus grahami | reverse complement strand
TGACTTATTTTCTCATAATAATGATAAACTTTCTCGTAATAATGATAAAATTTCTCATAATAATGACTTAGTTTCTCATAATAATGATAAACTTTCTCATAATAATGACTTAGTTTCTCGTAATAATGAGAAACTTTCTCGTAATAATGACTTAGTTTCTCGTAATAATGATAAACTTTCTTGTAATAAAGACTTATTTTCTCGTAATAATGATAAACTTTCTCGTAATAATGACTTAGGTTCTCATAATAATGATAAACTTTCTCGTAATAAAGACTTATTTTCTCGTAATAATGATAAACTTTCTCGTAATGACTTTTCTCGTAATAATGAGAAACTTTCTCGTAATAATGACTTCGTTTCTCATAATAATGAGAAATTATTAATAATGTAATAATGACTTATTTTCTCATAATAATGAGAAACTTTCTGGTAATTATTACCAGAATGAGAAATTCTCATTTCTCATAATGAGAAACTTTCTCGTAATAATGACTTATTTTCTCATAATAATGAGAAACTTTCTCGTAATAATGACTTATTTTCTCATAATAATGATAAACT
>NW_015505358.1:695106-697978 GCF_001515645.1 Sinocyclocheilus grahami | reverse complement strand
GAGTATTTTGAGTCTGGAGCGTGATGGGACACAGATCTCTGTCCCGTCAGATGAAGTTCAGGAGCTCAGATGTGTTGGCCATCCAGAAAGCAAGAGCCACTGCAATGTTCCTCTGTTTCTAAAAAGGCAACACATACACAATCATGGAAATTATGAGAAAAAATTTATTAAAATGTATTAAAATTTTGAAGTCATGATATATATCACACATTTGTATAATTACAGATTTAAATCTATCTGAATGACATCTTGAATCAAGTGCACAATCTTGTTAAGCGACAAGACCTTATGCTCCTTTATAAAGCAACCCAAATCAGAACAGGCTGAAGGACTGTGCCAATTTTAATGTGTGTGGCAAGAAAGAAGGTGTTTAAAGTTTTGGTCTCAGGATTTTGAAAAATCCCAAGCCCAAGTTTGTAAAATAACAGTATGCCAACCAATGATGGTACTGAGACGTTAAAAATATGGTAACACTTTAGTTTAGGGACCAGTTCTCACCATTAACTAGTTTTGGCATTTTGGCTGTTTATTTGTACTTATAAAGCACATATTAATGCCTTATTCTACATGACCATATTTTAGATTCCTTAATCCACCCCATACCTAAACTTAACAACCTTACTATTAGGTTGACTATTATACTATTATAATAACTAACACATATTAATAAACAACCAATTAAGAGTTTATTAAAGCAAAAGTCATAGTTAATTGTTAGTTAATAGTGACAATTGGTCCCTGAACTAAAGTGTGACCAAAAATATAATATAATAAAAAAAATACAAATATTTGGCTTTCATTTCAGTGGATTACATGATTAAAAACAGCATTAACACATTTGTTGTTTTATATTCATTAATAAAAGACTGATAAATACCTGAGCGGTGTTGGATACAGAAGACATAACCATTTTAAGTGTCAGAGTAAGGGTTTTCGTTGTCGCAGTCTTCCGATTATAGCAATTGTTCTGCAATTGATAAACACTATCATTTAATCATTTAAAAAACTGCCAAAACTTGTCTGGAGGTGTACAGTAGCTTACTTGGTGGAATAAACGGCAGAGCCAAACAAGCGGCCCCTCCAATAAAATTGATTGTAGCCATGAGACGGCGTCTGCCAATTCGGTCAACTAAGAAATCAAATATAATTCCAGTTGGAAGCTCCACCACAGCTGAGATGAGAAAATCCAGGAAAACATTATCTCCAGTGATTCCTAAACGTAACACCAAACCCTGAAACACCACTGCACCGGTAAACCTGCAGCAAGAGCATGCAACAAAAACCATAAACCTTACATTATATAGTGCACTTGGACCAATACAGTAATATTGATACTTTTTATTGATATTGATAAACAACTGCATAAAAAGGTGTATTTAGGGCCACATAAAGAAACCTCACCATGCATATATCAAGATGAGGGTGTGTTTCCTCATTTTAGGAGTCTTAAATAAATCTTTATATGAAGGGTGCACAATTTCCTCTTGATCAGAAGAACCATCTAAAAAGTAATACAAAATATTTCCTTTTTAATACATTACAGAAGCGTCTTCCAGAGTACTGCAGATTCATGGCGTAGAAGACTACTAATTTGAGACACATTGTTGTACACAGACACAACAAGCACTAATCCCTGGTGTGAACTTAAAATAAATAGAGCAAAAAGGACAGTCCAGGTCATCTAATAGAGATTATGACTGAAGAGACTTTTGTTCTACTGTGTACCAGCACATGATGCAATATTCAGTGCTGGAGTCATGATTGCATTTACAAGATGAACATGAGCATGAGCATGAACATCACCACAATGTTAATTTTCTTGGGGGCCTTTTTAATTACAGAATCATGCATGTGTCATAATTAGGTTTTAACTGAATGTTGATTGTTTTGCAACTGGTTTTACATATTTTGGTGTACTGCTAAATTTTGAAAAAACATACTACCAATTTATTCTGTTCATAAAGTGACATCTTGCACAATGAAACTACCCTTTGCATACTTGTATACGACAGCATTGGAATTATAAAATATATATTTAAGCAGCGATTACACACTTAATGCATAAACAAGTGCTCTTAACAAGCACTTCTTGTCTTTGTTGAGGTGACAATTACACTAAAAACACTTATGTAGAAACAATTTTCACTCATAAATTGCTAGTAAATTTCACAATTAATTACAAAGAAATAGCACTGAAATAAATGTGAAATTTTGAAGTAGAAAAACTGAAATAGTATTTTCTTTTTAAAAAACAAAACAAAGAAACATTGGTTAACAGTGAGTTTTATAAATATGTAGTCTAATTACCTCTTGAAAGTCTTCAGGAAGTGATCTTTTATTGCACTTGGCGATGCTCTCAACAATTTTTACAGCTTCTTTTGTCTTCCTTTGTGACAGTAACCATCTGGGAGACTCTGGAATAACCCTGTTACAACATTAATGTCTGCCATATCCAGCAAATGATATATGATAGAATCATATATAAAGATACCAATAACTTATGTAGAATGACTAAAGAGAATCTTCATTTCAAATGTGATTAAGAGTAAAATGCAAGCAATTACCAGCGATAGATCAGAAAGATGAATGTTGGTAGAGTCATTGCCAGCTGTAGGTTTTTTCATGAAGGAATGTAATACGCCAGAGCAGGAAGGAGCACCAAACCCATCGAGTACAGAGTACGGGACATAACAGAGACACATTTCCTGTTGTCTGATCCAAAGAATTCGATAACTGTTTCGAAAAAGGAAAATACATCAAGAAAAAACATTCTTGTAGCTCAGACAATAGTGCATAGTGCTAGCAACTCCAAGGTCATTGGTTTGGTTCCCAACGAATGCATGAACTGATCAAATGTATAACTTGCATTGCA
>NW_015505358.1:684342-695096 GCF_001515645.1 Sinocyclocheilus grahami | reverse complement strand
TTTCTCGTAATAATGACTTATTTTCTCGTAATAATGATAAACTTTTTCATAATAATGACTTAGTTTCTCATAATAATGATAAACTTTCTCCTATTAATGACTTAGTTTCTGATAAACTTTCTTATAATAATGACTTATTTTCTCATAATAATGAGAAACTTTCTCGTAATAATGACTTCGTTTCTCATAATAATGAGAAACTTTCTCGTAATAATGACTTAGTTTCTCATAATAATGAGAAACTTTCTCGTAATAATGACTTAGTTTCTGATAAACTTTCTCGTAATAATGACTTATTTTTTCATAATAATGATAGACTTTCTCGTAATAATGACTTAGTTTCTCATAATAATGAGAAATGTTTCTATTTGACCATTTCCTTTTTTACATCAATGCAGGTAAGTGGTTTTCAAGATCCACCTGAAGCCGATTTGACAGGTACCTGAGGAAACATTGACACCTAATTAAACACTCAAAATACATCGCCCTTCCTGCAAACATACTGTACCTGAAAGCCTGCTGCACAAGTTGAGTGAGAGTATTTTGAGTCTGGAGCGTGATGGGACACAGATCTCTGTCCCATCAGATGAAGTTCAGGAGCTCAGATGTGTTGGCCATCCAGAAAGCAAGAGCCACTGCAATGTTCCTCTGTTTCTAAAAAGGCAACACAGACACAATCATGGAAATTATGAGAAAAAATTTATTAAAATGTATTAAAATTTTGAAGTCATGATATATATCACACATTTGTATAATTACAGATTTAAATCTATCTGAATGACATCTTGAATCAAGTGCACAATCTTGTTAAGCGACAAGAGCTTATGCTCCTTTATAAAGCAACCCAAATCAGAACAGGCTGAAGGACTGTGCCAATTTTAATGTGTGTGGCTAGAAAGAAGGTGTTTAAAGTTTTGGTCTCAGGATTTTGAAAAATCCCAAGCCCAAGTTTGTAAAATAACTGTATGCCAACCAATGATGGTACTGAGACGTTAAAAATATGGTAACACTTTGTTTAGGGACCAGTTCTCACCATTAACTAGTTTTGGCATTTTGGCTGTTTATTTGTACTTATAAAGCACATATTAATGCCTTATTCTACATGACCATATTTTAGATTCCTTAATTCACCCCATACCTAAACTTAACAACCTTACTATTAGGTTGACTATTATACTATTATAATAACTAACAAATATTAATAAACAACCAATTAAGAGTTTATTAAAGCAAAAGTCATAGTTAATTGTTAGTTAATAGTGACAATTGGTCCCTGAACTAAAGTGTGACCAAAAATATAATATAATAAAGAAAATACAAATATTTGGCTTTCATTTCAGTGGATTACATGATTAAAAACAGCATTAACACATTTGTTGTTTTATATTCATTAATAAAAGACTGATAAATACCTGAGCGGTGTTGGATACATTTCTGTATTGGTAAAATTCACAGTCTCATTCCCAAAAGCAACAGCCAGTCTTCCGATTATAGCAATTGTTCTGCAATTGATAAACACTATCATTTAATCATTTATCCTGTAACCTAAAAACTGATTTGGGAATGAAAAAACAAAACATTGATTTTACCTATACATGCAATTTCTTGTCTATTTATTTTTTGAATAGCTTAGTTCTCTTCAAAGGATGTAGAATAAAATATGAATAAAATATATTTTTTCAAAAATGTTTTTTCTCCATTTGTTTCTTATGCTCCATACAAAATTCGCAAACGTTTTTTTTTTTCTGGTTCTCTGGAGGATATAGCAGTGTTAGGGACTGTAAAAAAATACATATAAAAATTGCCAAGACAGTTTTGCATTCATGACCACTTTTTAGACCAAATGTGCCACTCCCAAAAAGCAATTAAGAACCTTCCATAACAAAATGAAATGACATAATTTAGGAATCTTGTAAATCCAGTTAAACAAATTAAAGAGTATTTGTTTGTAGTTTCGCCATACAGACCAACACCCACAATAATCACAATTAATAATTAATTGCTTGCATAACTGTCAAATCCTGAGGTGATGCTCCCGTTTTTACACAGTATAGCTACAATGTTTTTTAGATATGAAAACAGTGAAACAAAGATTAATTCATTCGGAGAATGATTTTGAGAATGTCATTTTGTTGTCCATTTTAGGTCTTTTCTGAATTTAAGACATCTTAAAAGATATACTTTTCCTCTGACCAATTACATATTTTATATAAAAAAACAAAGCAACCCTGAATATGATCTATGATTAAGAATTTTTTGGTTAATTTTTATACATTTGCTTGTTAACCGGTTCTTGTAACATAATCTGTACTTCACATGGGTTTCTAAATATACTCACTGATGTTCACAGGCTCTCATCTGCCAATGTGAAGGACAGTCTCACAAAAATATGAATGAAATTATATGGAAATAAATGTTTGTAGGCTTTAGCTTCAGTAATTAATACTATATCAAAAACAAAGAGCCGATAAATTATTACGTATCTATAATTTCCAACAGTTGCTGTAAAGTTTCTCCAAATGTATTTGAGTTAAAATTTGAGTTTTTTGTCTAACCTCACCCCATGCATAATGACATGTATCTTAAAATACATAATACTACATGAATGCATGGTGTCAAAGTTCAAACAAGCACGATACACATGGATGTAGTTGTATAAAGTTTATTTGTGAATGTGACAAAATGACATTGAGATTAGTCTGTCTAATCCACCAACTGCATGTCTTTGTCTCTGAGCTCTTGATGTTCTTCAGACAGTGTGTCTGTGACCGTCTCCTCTGTGAAGCTGAACTCCGTGTCGACCTGTTGCTCCCCCTCAGTGGCGTCTGTGCTCTCGGCGCAGCTGTTCGAGTCCTCGTAGGCCTCTGGAGGCATGTGGCGGCGGATGGTGAATGCTGTCGAGAGCTCCTGTAGCCGAGCTTTCTCTGCCTTCAGGTTGGCGAGCTCTTTGGTCAGCGGCGTCGCTTCTGTGGGAGACTGACAGTTTGGTTCAATGGGGGCGTTTGGATCTTGAGTGACCGCTTCTATTGAGACTGTTACTTCCTCTTTAGGTACTGCAACATCCTCTGTAGTTTTCTCAGTAGTGATTGGCTCAGTAGCAGCTGAGTCTTCGGCTCCAGGTTGTTGGGAACCATGGAGCTTCTGATACAGGGTTTTCCTCTCATCCTGAAGTGCTCTACAGAGATTCTCCAGTTTCTGGGTCTTCAGGGTGATGAGTTCAAACTCCTTCTCCTTCAGCGCTTTCTACATGAGAAAATCTCGATCATATTAATCTGCATCTACTAGAAAGACTCAGCAATACTATTTGGGTGAAGATTCATTCTCTTGATTCTCACTGTACAGCTAGTGGCTGTTAAATTCTTAAACATGAAAGTTCTTTGTTAGCATCTATGGTTCCATGAAGAACCTTTAATATCCTTGGAACCTTTCCATCGCACAAAAGGTATTTTACAGTGGAAAATGTTTCTTTAGATTATTAAATGGTTAAAAAAGGGTTCTTTTAAAGGGGTCATATGATGCGATTTCAATTCTTCCTTTCTCTTTGGAGTGTTACAAGCTCTTGGTGCATAAAGAAGATCTGTAATGTTGCAAAGACTAAAGTCTCAAATCCAAAGAGATATTCTTTATAAAAGTTAAGAGTCAACCACGCCTACCTAAAATGGCTCATTCTAACACGCCCCCACATGTCTACGTCACTACGTGGGAAGATTTGCATAACGCCGCCCAAATGTTCACGCAAAGAAAGAAGGCGTAACTTTTATTCTCGCTGTAGTATTGTTGACGCTGCCGCCAAGTCGTGAAGGCGCTGTGTTTCGCTGTGAAAGCGAAACTACTTTGTTTGGTCTTTCAAAAGAGGATGATATCTGCTTTGTCATGCCTGGAGCTGATCTGTGCTGGTTGCTGAGGAAATACTACAACTTTGCGCTGTCGATCGCCGAAATGGCTTTCACCGTGGACGAAGCGGAGTCCAGCCCGGGGTCGTCACATGTGGTTGCCCAGATTGTAAGTAAGTTTTTTATATTTAAAGAGTTTTTATATTTTATATATTTAAAGCGATTTTTTTGGGCAGTGTAGAGTAGGGCTTGTTGTTTGTCATTTCTCCGATCACAAATGCAGACATGGTTTTATGTTTACGCAGCGCGATGCAACCCAACGTGTAAAAAGACAGTATAAGTCATTATAATCCATAATTATGTCCCCACTGGATGCAACGAATGCCTCATTTATAATAGGTTTTCATGTTTTTGAATCATCGCTCCAGCCGGGACACAGCATCACAGTATGGTAAGGGGCGTAACATTTCCGTCACACGCTTGAGGTATTCGGCCAATCACAACGCACTGGATAGCTGGCCAATCACAGCACACCTCGCTTTTCAGACCGATGAGCTTTGTAAAAATCGATGCGTTTCAGAAAGGCGGGGCATAGAGGAGAAACAATAATGTACAGTATGTGGAAATTAATGTGTTTTTTGAACCTTAATCCGCATAAACACATTTCATTACACCAAATACACAAAATAATGTTCTTTTTAGCAGCATCATATGACCACTTTAAGAACGGTTTACTAAAAGTTTCTTTGGAGAACCTGATATGGTTCACTCCACTCTACAATATTGATATATGCTATATGAACTGAGCAACTCACATCTGCAACCATATCAATGAGAGCTTTATTGCAGCCATCAAAACGGGATTTCCAGGCCGTTGCCTCCTTCTCCAACTTTTTCATCTTCTTTGCCATCTGTAAGACAAATCAACATCTTACCATGTACAGCAGACAGACAGCAATCTGCTTAGTGTTTGTTTGTTTGTTTGTTTTTAGTATTTCTTATGTACTATCATAATTTTTATTAATATATTGAATTGGCTTTTATTTTAAATATGACTGTTTATAGGTTTAATTTAATTTTTAATTCAGTTATAGTTTAGTTTTAGTTTTTATTCATTTCCATTTAGTAATTTTAGTGCTTCAGCTTAAATTTAGGCCTAATTTGTGTTTAGTTTTAAGTTTTTCACCTAAATCATTTCAGATTTATTTCAGTTTGTTTATTTAAATTAACAGAATTCAGAATTTTTTCAATTAACAGAAAGGGTTTGATTTTTCTTTCTTTCTTTCTTTATTTGTTTGTTAGTTAGATATTTTGTTATGTTTTTGTCATTTTATTTTTAAATATTACTATTTAGGTTGAATTTATTTTCATTTCATTTCAGTTTTATTTTTATTTTAGTTTCAGTTTTAATTTTTATACATTTCCATTTAGTAATTTTAGTGCTTCATCTTAAACTTAAAAGTTGCCAATGCAACATTTCTCATTTTCAATTAGTTTAAGATTTTCAGCAAATTTGTTTTCAGATTTATTTCAGTTAACTAAAATGTTTTTAATAGTTTTAGTCTTAGTTGTCAATGATAACCCTGACTAAACATGCTAGAAATTAACCCTAATATTCTGTTCACGGTCTGAGAGACCCCAAGACCCTTTTAATAGCCAAAAGCATACTAAACATTGATGCATTTAATGTGAGACTGTAAACAAGTTTTGACATGTTTGAAAAGATTGCCATATTGGACTTGACTTAACCACATTTCTGAAAAGTATGTCCAAAAGCTTCAATAATATATACATATATTTTTTTGGTGGTGGGGGGATGGTATCAAAAGTCGGAGGAAGGTATCAAAAGATTTGAAGAGAATATTTGAATATTTCAGAGACACACACCTTGTCCATGTCCTGTTTGAAGCTGGAATACACATTGTGGCTCTTAGACACAGTTCCTTGGAATTCATCAAACTTCTCAGAATATACAGCAAGCTAACAGAAAAGAAATGTGTTCATTTCTGAACGTATATGATTTAAGAAAACAATAGAGATGTGTATTATCTGATGTAAATTTACCTGAGCCTTTATGTCAGTCTCTTGTTCTTTCAGAATTTTAACCTGTATTTTGGCCTCTGCAGTATGCTTCAGTAACTGGAGAATAAATATAGATGGGAAGTAAGTAGAACAACAGTCCCAGTCCCAGAAAACAACACTTATTTCAAAAGTGGCAATAACGGCATTGGCAATAACGCATTGTTTATATTTCACTGGACTCAAACTAGCAGAAAGATAATTTGTGCAATAAAAGGATGCACAATGGTGCCGACGCTGATGGCTGCCTCTTATGTGAAATCTTTAGATGTTTTACTGACATGTTCCTTCTCCAGCTTGTGTTTCTCCTCAGCGTCTTTGAGCATCATGTTGGCCTGTGTGAGTTTTGTCTCCAATAATTTCTGCTGCAGGTCTCTGTGCTTGAACACTTTTTCAAGATTCTGCATGAAGGCCAAAAACACAACCTATGAGTCCTTAAATGCAATTATTTATAATGACATTTAGTCCACCCAAAAATAAAAACTTGCTGAAAATGTACCCTCATACCATCCCAGATGTAGATGAGTTTGTTTCTTCATGGGAACAGATTATGAGAAATGTAGCATTAACATCAATTGCTCACCAATGGATGCTCTGCAGTGAATGGGTGCCGTCAGAATGAGAGTCCAAACAGCTGATAAAAACATCACAATAATCCACAAGTAATCCACACACCACTCCAGTCCATCAGTTAACATCTGGAGAAGACAAAAGCTGTGTGTTTGTAAGAAACAAATACATTTGAACTTAAACCTGTAAAAATATGAGTCTATAGTCCATAACGCTTCCTCCACTGAAAAAGTCCATCCCCTGTTGTCCTCTCACATGAAAATCCACCCAAATATGTGTTTAGAACTATTTTCACTTGTAAACTGTGCTTTATCTGTGCATATTTCTCTCCTAATTCAGACCAGATCACTGGAGAAAGCAATATTATGGATAGAGGACTCGGTTTGAAGTTAAAAACATCTTAATGATGGATTTGTTTTTTACAAACATGCCGCTTTTCACTTCACAAGATGTTAACTGATGGACTGGAGTGGTGTGGATTACTTGTGGATTATTGTGATGTTTTTATCAGCTGTTTGGACTCTCATTCTGACGGCACCCATTCACTGCAGAGGAAACACTGGTGAGCAAGTGATGCAGTGCTACATTTCTCCAAATCTGTTCTGATGAAGAAACAAACTCATCTGCATTTTGGACAAATTTAAATTTAACTTCTTTATTATAGAATAAGTTTATTCTATAATATATTAATACTATATATGTATAACAAAAAAAAGTACTAAAACTTGAACTAAAATTGAAATGAAAATAGAAAATACAAATAGACAGATAGACAGATAGAAAGATATATAGATAGATAGATAGATAGATACTCATCTGCATTTTGGACAAATTTAAATTTAACTTCTTTATTATAGAATAAGTTTATTCTATAATATATTAATACTATATATGTATAACAAAAAAAAGTACTAAAACTTGAACTAAAATTGAAATGAAAATAGAAAATACAAATAGACAGATAGACAGATAGAAAGATATATAGATAGATAGATAGATAGATAGATAGATAGATAGATAGATAGATAGATAGATAGATAGACAGATAGAAAGATAGATAGATAGATAGATAGATAGATAGATAGATAGATAGATAGATAGATAGATAGATTCAAATGATATGATCTCAGGTCAAACCAGAGTGACGTCCTGTAGTTTTCTCTTACCGCCTCTCGCTGGTCATATTTAGATATGAGGTCCTTGAGTTTCTCAGCCAGGTCGCTGTTCTCCTGGCACAGTTTGTTGTTTCGGCTGTTGTGCTCCTCGATCTGGGCCTGGATGTCTGTCAGTGTGTTCTGGAAATGTGTGGTGATTTCCTTCCGCTTCAGATCATCTTCACGACACCGCTGTAGAGTTTCCTCCTGCACCAAAAGCATGATGGTGGATATGGAGTTGTTTGTCAACGTTTTATAGTTTTAGGAAAAATAACTTTGTCATAATGCCATAATTTATGTTTAGTTCTATTATGTTTGTGCAGGGCAAAATATAAACCATTTTACACTGTAAACATTTTTTTATTATTGGAGTATGAAGTCTTTCTACTTCAAAATGTCATGTTTAATTCAATGTATTAATGTATTATTTTTTAGGAGTTATTTGTGACTTTTTATTTATTACTTATCCATTTTTCCATCCAAATCAATTCTTTTTTCCTTTTTTCAGGATTTAGCATCGTAAAAAAAAGCAATTTCAATGCCAATATTATCATTGAAACTTTATTTGTCTAATAGAATATTTAAAAGCTAAGAAATTGACTGTAAAAATAACTTTTTCAAAATGGAAAACACGACCCTTTTACTAACACGCGTTTGTCTTTTTAATATTGACTAGCAGGTTTTGATTCATGCTCATTAGCAGATATCAGTGGTTCAAGCAAACTCAGATGTTTTAACACAGTCATATTGATGACATGAGATGATACTGTCACCTTTAGTGTTTTGTTGTGTCTTTGCAGCTCTCTGCACAGGCCTTCTAGTTTGCTGCGGGCCAGAACGGCTCGGCTGTGTTCGCTCTGAAGCTGATCCTTCTCCTTCAGCACCTGGAGAAGTTTCTTCTGCAGGACCTTCAGCTGTTTCTGGTCCGAGCGGTGCTCCTCCAACTGCAGGTTACATGTACACATAATATAATTATGATCTCTTTTATTTACAGAAATATAAAACCAGTATATACAGTAAAGAAAACCATCTCAATATACCAAGCTGGAAAGTTTTTTTTAATTACTTTTAATATATATATATATATATATATATATATATATATATATATATATATATATATATTTTTACACCACTCCAGTCCATCAGTTAACATCTGGAGAAGACAAAAGCTGTGTGTTTGTAAGAAACAAATACATTTGAACTTAAACCTGTAAAAATATGAGTCTATAGTCCATAACGCTTCCTCCACTGAAAAAGTCCATCCCCTGTTGTCCTCTCACATGAAAATCCACCCAAATATGTGTTTAGAACTATTTTCACTTGTAAACTGTGCTTTATCTGTGCATATTTCTCTCCTAATTCAGACCAGATCACTGGAGAAAGCAATATTATGGATAGAGGACTCGGTTTGAAGTTAAAAACATCTTAATGATGGATTTGTTTTTTACAAACATGCCGCTTTTCACTTCACAAGATGTTAACTGATGGACTGGAGTGGTGTGGATTACTTGTGGATTATTGTGATGTTTTTATCAGCTGTTTGGACTCTCATTCTGACGGCACCCATTCACTGCAGAGGAAACACTGGTGAGCAAGTGATGCAGTGCTACATTTCTCCAAATCTGTTCTGATGAAGAAACAAACTCATCTGCATTTTGGACAAATTTAAATTTAACTTCTTTATTATAGAATAAGTTTATTCTATAATATATTAATACTATATATGTATAACAAAAAAAAGTACTAAAACTTGAACTAAAATTGAAATGAAAATAGAAAATACAAATAGACAGATAGACAGATAGAAAGATATATAGATAGATAGATAGATAGATAGATAGATAGATAGATAGATAGATAGATAGATAGATAGACAGATAGAAAGATAGATAGATAGATAGATAGATAGATAGATAGATAGATAGATAGATAGATAGATAGATTCAAATGATATGATCTCAGGTCAAACCAGAGTGACGTCCTGTAGTTTTCTCTTACCGCCTCTCGCTGGTCATATTTAGATATGAGGTCCTTGAGTTTCTCAGCCAGGTCGCTGTTCTCCTGGCACAGTTTGTTGTTTCGGCTGTTGTGCTCCTCGATCTGGGCCTGGATGTCTGTCAGTGTGTTCTGGAAATGTGTGGTGATTTCCTTCCGCTTCAGATCATCTTCACGACACCGCTGTAGAGTTTCCTCCTGCACCAAAAGCATGATGGTGGATATGGAGTTGTGTGTCAACGTTTTATAGTTTTAGGAAAAATAACTTTGTCATAATGCCATAATTTATGTTTAGTTCTATTATGTTTGTGCAGGGCAAAATATAAACCATTTTACACTGTAAACATTTTTTTATTATTGGAGTATGAAGTCTTTCTACTTCAAAATGTCATGTTTAATTCAATGTATTATTTCCCATTTTTTTAGGAGTTATTTGTGACTTTTTATTTATTACTTATCCATTTTTCCATCCAAATCAATTCTTTTTTCAGTGTACTGTGATTTAGCATCGTAAAAAAAAGCAATTTCAATGCCAATATTATCATTGAAACTTTATTTGTCTAATAGAATATTTAAAAGCTAAGAAATTGACTGTAAAAATAACTTTTTCAAAA
Source organism: Sinocyclocheilus grahami (assembly GCF_001515645.1). NCBI lineage: Eukaryota > Metazoa > Chordata > Actinopteri > Cypriniformes > Cyprinidae > Sinocyclocheilus > Sinocyclocheilus grahami. The sequence continues at coordinate 684,848 of NW_015505358.1, read as the reverse complement.
TGGAAAACACGACCCTTTTACTAACACGCGTTTGTCTTTTTAATATTGACTAGCAGGTTTTGATTCATGCTCATTAGCAGATATCAGTGGTTCAAGCAAACTCAGATGTTTTAACACAGTCATATTGATGACATGAGATGATACTGTCACCTTTAGTGTTTTGTTGTGTCTTTGCAGCTCTCTGCACAGGCCTTCTAGTTTGCTGCGGGCCAGAACGGCTCGGCTGTGTTCGCTCTGAAGCTGATCCTTCTCCTTCAGCACCTGGAGAAGTTTCTTCTGCAGGACCTTCAGCTGTTTCTGGTCCGAGCGGTGCTCCTCCAACTGCAGGTTACATGTACACATAATATAATTATGATCTCTTTTATTTACAGAAATATAAAACCAGTATATACAGTAAAGAAAACCATCTCAATATACCAAGCTGGAAAGTTTTTTTTAATTACTTTTAATATATATATATATATATATATATATATATATATATATATATATATATATATATTTTT
>NW_015505358.1:647075-681260 GCF_001515645.1 Sinocyclocheilus grahami | reverse complement strand
ATATATATATATATATTTCTTTACTAATTTATTTATTTATGTGTTTGTTTGTTTTATTTTACTATTATTTCAATATTCAAATGTATTTTTTAACGTTGCAAAGGTAAAAAAGTAAAATTTTTATGAAAGCAAAGGCAGAACATTGTTGATGATTGTCTTTACCAGGTCAATGTTTTTTTTTTTTTTTTATGGGCGCGTCAGTTATTTATTTATTTATTTATTTATTAACTAACTTGTTTTTTTTTTTAAAGATGATTATTTGAAATTGTACAATACGAGACACAGGACAACCCTAAACAAATCAGTGCTGAAATAAAATATATTTTACATAGAAGAATTCAAAGTCTTTCTGTTTTTTAATATGCTTAATATACTTTAAATTATACTTAAAAGTATATTAAAGTCACAAACATAAGTCTAGTTTCTGCATAGTATTTAATACGTTAGTTATATGTACTATATAAATAAATAATATTTATTTATTTATTACGATTATTTATTTTAAATGTAAATGTTATTTTATTATATATTTATTTATTTTTAAAGATGATTTATTGGAAATGTACAAGACAGCTTAATATAGGACTGTACTGAAATTAAAGATTTTTAACAAAAATTTCAACAACAAAAAATAATTAAAAAGGGGCTGATTTTTCCAAATGAATGTGTGAATATTTACCTTTTTTTTCATTTCACTATTTTTTTTTTAATGAGGTAGCATTTTATTTTTATTTTATATTTCAAAGGCAGAACATTGTTGATGACTGTACTCACCAGTTCAGCATGTTTTTTAATGAGAGCCTCCAGTTTCTGCTCAGGGCTTCCAAGTTTATTCAGGCTCTGCATGAGCAGCATGGCTTCCTTCCCTGTGATTATTGACACAGTTTTCTTCGGTTACACAGTTTGATTGCATTATGTGGTTAAGTATTCCCTAATCACATTTCAAATAGAGTAACATGGGGTTAAATATCTTGCATGTGACTCACCGAGGCCTTTAAGCATCTTCTTCTCCATTTTCTGGTCTTTGTTCTTGTCTGGGACGGCCTCTTCCTCAGCATCCTCGGCCTCACCTGGCTGTTCGCTCACCTGATAGGTGCTGATAATGTCCTCCAGCTGCTGACTTAGATCCTCGGTGAGGTCATGGGTCACTTCAGCCTTAGTGTCACCGTTTACAGACTGGGAACAACTCTCCATTCTGATGAAATCTGCTTCTGAGAAAGGACAGAGTCAGTCAAAGATGACGGGATGAATCTGTTTTGCTTTAAGAAGATGGAGACATTTACATCACAGGTTTTGATTCAGATTCAATTTTGTTAGTAGTATAAGAGTGATTCTTTTATTATTTTACTGAGAAATTGCTAGTAAATTTCACAAACAATTACAAAGAAACAGCAAGGAACACATTGAAATAAACAAGAAATTTGAACTAGAATGATTGAAAGTATTTTCTAAAATGTACTCCAGTAATCAACTTCGAAAAACTATTTTTATACAGTGTGCTTGTTAATATGTTCTTATCTTATGTTAAAACATTTATCACAAGTTTTGATATTGTTTAATGTGATGGCAATTATTTTTCAGTTTTTGAAGAAAAACGTTTAACTTTTTATTTAGAAGTTAGTCTACATTGATTCATAAAATCAAAGAAATACATCTTTTTAATATTTTTTGTAAAAACAAAACCATTTTCTAAAGTGTTAGGCATGATCCCAGCTAATAAAAAATATGTTTTAAGAATGTTTTTAACATTCCCCTTAAGTTATAAAAACATTATTTCTAAATGTTCTCTGAATATTCAAAACAAACTGAGTTTTGTTCTTTGTTTTTCTCAGTTATGCAAATTCCATTTTATAAATTTGGAAAGATTATGAGAATGTTACATTTGAATGTGAATCTGAACATTCTGAAACAAGTAATAGCATCTAAAAATGTTAAATGATGAAATTCCAACTAAAACATTTTTAGAAAAATGTTCCATGAATTACGTAAATGCAGTTTTTGTGCTAAAGTTTGAGAGCATTATTAAAGACTTTGAACTTAACTTAGAACGAACATTATATTAATGTTACTGGAAGAACGTTTATTCATAACTTTTAGAGACCCTTGCAAGAACTTTCTGAGAATGTTCCGTGTTATAGATGGGAGGCTAATGACATGCAATAATGGGGACAGCAATTTTTGGTTTTAATATAATGAACAAATAGTATACATACCCAAAGATATTGTGAAGTAGAATTTCAATGATTGTATCTGTAACCCCTCTCTCCCGGGTCCTCACCGTCACACCTCGTTCTTGTTCCGAGTGTGTCTCGAACCCGGGGTTACCTGCACAGCACCTACTCGCTGGCCTCCATTACACTCACCCCCCTAAACCTCACTCCCGGGTCTCCAGAATGGGAGGCGGACGCACTAACAAGGAGGCTAAAGACTGCAGCAACTAGCGTCAGTCGCTAGTGCGTCCGCCTCCCATGCCTGAGACCTGGGTTTGAGACCCACTCGGAACAAGAACGAGGTGTGGCGGTGAGGACCCGGGAGAGAGGGGTTACATTGGTGCCGTGACCGAAGGTGGCCGGGAGAGAGGGGTTACATTGGTGCCGTGATGGAAGGTGGACGCACTAACAAGGAGGCTAAAGACTGCAGCCACTAGCAGCTCTTGAGATCAGGGGAGTGAGGTTTACCTGCACTGAACCTACTCGCTGGCCTCCGTTACACTCACCCCCCTAAACCTCACTCCCATTCGGGTCACGGCACCAATGTAACCCCTCTCTCCCGGGTCCTCACTGCCACACCTCGTTCTTGTTCCGAGTGGGTCTCGAACCTGGGTTTACCTGCACAGCATCTACTCGCTGGCCTCCGTTACACTCCCCCCGCTAAACCTCACTCCCGGGTCTCCGGCATGGGAGGCGGACCCACTAACAAGGAGGCTAAAGACTGCAGCCACTAGCGTCAGTCGCTAGTGCGTCTGCCTCCCATGCCTGAGACCTGGGTTTGAGACCCACTCGGAACAAGAACGAGGTGTGGCGGTGAGGACCCGGGAGAGAGGGGTTACATTGGTGCCGTGACCCGGATGGGGAGTGAGGTTTAGGGGGGTGAGTGTAACGGAGATCAGAGAGTAGGTGCTGTGCAGGTAAACCTCACTCCCCTGATCTCAAGAGGCGCCCTAGCGACTGACACTAGTGGCTGCAGTCTTTAGCCTCCTTGTTAGTGCGTCCGCCTCCCATGCTGGAGACCCGGGTTCAAGACCCACTCGGAACAAGAATGAGGTGTGGCAGTGAGGACCCGGGAGAGAGGGGTTACATATCATTATTCATATATAATTTAAAACTACTTTAAACTTTAAAACTAATGCTTTAAAGGAATCTTTAAAACTTCTTAGAATCATTAGGCAAATCACCCATATATGTTTAAAAGTGCACACAGTCAGATCAGATCATGATGTGTAATGACTGCTTTAAATGTATTTGCACTTAATTATTGTGCAGAGCTGTTTGGGGTTGTTTATCCTCTGAGCTATGGAGCGACTGTCTGTTTGCCCTGTTCATCTGGTTAAATTTAGCCGCTCTGTCTAGGCTGATTACTTCCCCTTTCACAAGAACGGCACATGGCACCTGTTCATGGGCTGGAGTCTATTTCAAGAGACTCTTAACATGGTCAACTTGTCTGTTTATTCTCCAGCATGTCAGTGCTCATGAGTGTTCAAATGACATGTTGTAAAACTGCATTGCACATTTAATAAAAAAAAATGCATTTAAAAAAATGCTAAATACATTTTTATATTTCATAATGTTTTTTCTGCCTTCCAGTTGACTGAACCTTCATGCATTTGAAAGTGTTTCCATTCCTCTTGCACTGATATTTACAAGGATTCAACAGACACACAAGACTTTAACACAGAAACTGAGTCTAAAGACATGTGCTGTTACACTGAAACATGCTTTTCATTCTGAACACAAGTTGATATATATTTACCTTTAACGTATGACAATCAAACATGCATTCAAACCATTTCACATTTAAAAAAAAACCTATGAAGACAGCGCATGATTGTTGAGTAAAGTTCAGGAGGAGACGTGAGGAAACACTTACCAGCAGGAGCAGTGAGGGAGTGAGTGAGAGGAGCAGAAGCTCTCAGAGCGGCTGACCGGACAAACGCAGCAGCTGTGAGAGGCAGACAGACCTCAAAATAATCAGGAGGGATCATCCAACGCGCTGAGATTCAAGTCATGTTCTACAGATTGAGAATATCTGTGTGAATTCTGTTAAACTCTGTCTGATTGTTGTGAAATCTGATAAAGCAAAAAAAAAAATTCAAAACAAATCAGAGCATTATAGAATTTGAATATTATAATACGAAATTGTAAATCTCATGAAATGTCAAGAAGTCCAGGTCTATTTTACTTTTTGTTTTTGGTGTTGTTTTTTGCGTTGTGAGTTTAGTAGTAATTGTATAAAATTAAAAAAACCTATGAAGACAGCGCATGATTGTTGAGTAAAGTTCAGGAGGAGACGTGAGGAAACACTTACCAGCAGGAGCAGTGAGGGGGTGAGTGAGAGGAGCAGAAGCTCTCAGAGCGGCTGACCGGACAAACGCAGCAGCTGTGAGAGGCAGACAGACCTCAAAATAATCAGGAGGGATCATCCAACGCGCTGAGATTCAAGTCATGTTCTACAGATTGAGAATATCTGTGTGAATTCTGTTAAACTCTGTCTGATTGTTGTGAAATCTGATAAAGCAAAAAAAAAAATTCAAAACAAATCAGAGCATTATAGAATTTGAATATTATAATACGAAATTGTAAATCTCATGAAATGTCAAGAAGTCCAGGTCTATTTTACTTTTTGTTTTTGGTGTTGTTTTTTGCGTTGTGAGTTTAGTAGTAATTGTATAAAATGTGTTTTTCAGCATTTACAAATGTTTTGTATTTTCCCCCATTTTAACAACAACTATATACAATATTATATAGTTAATTATTAGAATTTATGCTGTTTTAATATGATATTATAATATGAAATTGTGAATCTCATGAAATGTCAAAAATTTCATATTTTAGTGTGTGTGTGTGTGTGTGTGTGTGTGTGTGTGTGTGAAACAAATCAGAGCATTATAGAATTTGAATATTATAATACGAAATTGTAAATCTCATGAAATGTCAAGAAGTCCAGGTCTATTTTACTTTTTGTTTTTGGTGTTGTTTTTTGCGTTGTGAGTTTAGTAGTAATTGTATAAAATGTGTTTTTCAGCATTTACAAATGTTTTGTATTTTCCCCCATTTTAACAACAACTTGAGAGAGAGACCCTGGACCACAAAACCAGTCATAAGGGTAAATTTTTCCAAATTGACATTTATACATCATCTGAAAGCTGAAAAAATAAGCTTTGCATTGATGTATGGTTTGTTAGGACAATGTTTATAGGACAATATTTGGTCGAGATACAACGATTTGTAAGATTTGAAAATCTGGAATCTGAGGGTGCAAAAAAAAAATCTAAATATTGAGAAAATCCCCTTTAAAGTTGTCCAAATTAAGTTCTTAGCAATGCATTTTACTAATCAAAAATTTTAATATATTTACAGTAGGAAATTTACAAAATATCTTCATGGATCTTTACTTAATATCCTAATGATTTTTTGCATAAAAGAAAAATCTATAATTTTGACCCATGCAATGTTTTTTTTGGCTATTGCTACAAATATACCCCAGCGACTTAAGACCGGTTTTGTGCTCCAGGGTCACATATATATGTTTATTTGTTGATTGATTGATTGATTGATTGATTGATTGATTTTTTTATTGTGGGATTTGTTGCATGACAACTAAGCATATTTTCTTGCGATTTTCCATCATTGCCATGTAATAAATACAAATTCTCATGACTTTATCATGGAAAAAATTGTAATAATATTATTTAAATTGTATAAAAAGAATTTGTGCAGCATGGTTGTACTCATGGTACTATACATTCAGTCGATGCTGATTTAAATTTAAAAATTACTCTTTGCAGTAATGTGCTTATAATTATTATGGAATGATGAAATAATGCAACAATGCAAAATCTTTTTTTTTTACTTTTATAAAATTATTTTAAAAAAGACCAAATCATTTGGAAAGTATGCATGCACAGTTAGCATAAAACTCCAACATCTCCTTAAAAAGTTCTTCATTATACAGTCCACTGCAGCTCTAAACAATGCTCTGAGCAGCACAGATATTCATTCTGACCAAGCCTACATTAATCTCAGTGTGAAAAGGGTCTATCAGCAGAGACCGGCTCTCAGAGCAGCATGTTTTCAGGATCGCACAGTATGACCCTCAGTTTGCATGGAATTGCATGGGATCGCATATGAAAGCCACACGGGTAAATGTTGATCTTCCATTAGTGATCTCAGCTTTGACAGCGCTGGGACAGACAATTATTTCCCATGAAGTCTTGCTTATTGCCTGATTAAATGAGGAGGACAAACTGTCCACTTGGGCTCAGGCTGGTAAGTTTACAAAATATAATCAAATTCAATATATATTTATTTTTGTTTGTTCATTGTGTTTCCACTTAACTTTTGCTACATGCAAAAATGACTGTATTTATACATGCATGTTTGCATATGCATGCAACTTCCAAAAAGGCATAAATGATATTTAAAAAACATTTACAAGCTTGTTTTGAAAACATTAGCTGCTGCATTTGTTTTATTCCCATGTTTAAGTTGTTTCTTTAATTTCACTTTAAGCCGTACACTTGTTGTATTTTTTGTCAGCTGTTCCCCCTTTATGCCTCAAAGGCCTGTTTTTTTCTGCTGATGTAGTTGAATGGGGATTATGTGTGAACCACATGTCCAGTCCTTTTGTTTTTACCTTTTTGTTGTCTTTTTGAACCTCGTGGGTAAACGGAGGAAGGTAGAGCAGATGAAAGGGAACTATGCAGCACAGGTCAACAGGAGCAGCAGCGTTTGAGCTGGAGCTCAGCAGAAGGCAACAGGTCTGAAATGAGGGCCAAGCATTACAGAGTAACTCAACTTAAAGAAAAAAGACATTATCATGTCCTTAAACTACATCAAGAACTTCTATGAGGGATGTGTAAGTAAGACAATGTGTCTCCGTTTTATTCTCTTTTTTTCTGATGTTTCATTATTTTTGTGGCAAAATCAAGAAATCACATTATTAGGTTTTCTGAATTTTAATATATTTAGTTTTAATGGGTGCTTCATTCTAGCGACAAACTTGTCAACAGATTTGTTTTAACGTTTTAGTGAATATTGATTTCACCAGTTTTGTTTGTCTTAGTGGTCATAAAGCAACTGTATGTGTAGTTTTGTGTATTTTTGCGACTTTGAAGCCCCCTTTGAGTCGAATTCACTGTAGTATCACTGTCGGATAGCTGTGTACGTGCATTTGTTGCGGCCGTAAAGCAATCGCGGAATTTCATACCCGCTCATCTCCCAGGGCTGCGTTTCCCAAAAGCATCGAGATCATAGAACAATCAATTTAGATCAAAGCTTTTGAGAATTGCAGCACAAAACAGTGTGATGGCAGGAACTAAGCTTTTCGAAACTTTTAATCAATTGAACCAGTTGCTTCGCAAAACGATTCACTTGTTCGAAGCGCTCGAAATGCCAAAAGCTAGTGACGCCTACTGGTCAAAACTGTGTAAATGCAACAAAAACTCAGTCTAAAATATGAATAAAAACAGCTTTAACAAACCCATTGTAAATGTTTTATCGAAAGTGTTATCTATTAAATGCAACTAGTAGCTGTATAATATGTGTATATATGGTTAATCAGCGACTGCTCTTCCTTTTTACTATACAGATGTGTCATTAAGAATGTATACAAACAAACTTATTAAATCGACCCCAGATCAGGTAAAAAATATACAGACACTGGTTCATGGCTTGACTGAATTGACAGAACTGAAATATCCGAACATTTAGAAAAACGTTGTGACGTAACAAAGCCTCATTCACTGAAATCACGTGACTTCGGCAGTTTGAAACGTGCTCCGAATCACTGATTGGAAACAAATGATTCGCAAAGGTTTCGAAGCTTCACAAATTAGTGATTTAAAATCGCTGGGGTGGCGTGGGAAAGACAGAAGCCATTCCCTTTATGATTTTTTGAAACGGATATTTTGAGGTGAAAAAATAAAAAATAAATATATATATATATATATATATATATATATATATATATATATATAATATATGCGGTTGCTTTAAATTAAGTTGTTTTATATATGTTCTGACGTACCTATTTTGTTTGATTCGTGGTCTTTTTGTAGCTCCGGCCTCCGACTGTGATTGGTCAGTTCCACACCCTGTTTTTCGGCTCCGTGCGCATGTTCTTCCTGGGCGTTCTGGGATTTGCGGTTTACGGGAATGAGGCCCTTCATTTCAGCTGTGACCCCGACAGGAGGGAGCTCAACCTCTTCTGTTACAATCAGTTCAGACCTGTAACGCCGCAGGTAAAGTTGCAAAAACATCTTAAGTTAGTAATACAGATGGAAAGCTTTAATTGAGTGTCAGATTTTACACGTTTTTTATAAGAACTAATGTTTGAACGGTGAGAAAAAAAGATTGAAAGGTGTTCTCAGAACAACAGGATTTTACATAAATGTCAGGATGGGGCAAGTTGTCACATACAGTTTAAACGTTTATATATTTTATAATTCATATTTTCTATTGGCCTCAGTTATTTGTAAACTTATATATAAACTATATATAAACTTTTTTGTATTTGAAGGTATTTTGGGCCCTGCAGCTAGTGACGGTTCTTGTTCCAGGGGCCGTATTCCATCTGTATGCGGCATATAAAAGCATAGACCAAGAGGATATTCTGGAACGACCAACCTACACAGTGTTCTACATCATTTCTGTACTGCTACGGATCGTCCTGGAGGTGGCTGCGTTCTGGCTCCAGAGTCGTCTCTTTGGATTCCTGGTTCATTCGCTGTACTTCTGTGATGCCAGTTCACTAGAGAAGATATTCAAATTCACTAAGTGTATGGTTCCTGAGCACTTTGAAAAGACCATCTTCCTCAGTGCAATGTACATTTTCACCATTATCACCATGATTTTGTGTATGGCTGAGATTTTTGAAATCCTCTGCAGAAGGCTGGGCTATTTAACACATCAATGAAAATCACCAACTTGAAAACCCAAAAGAACATTTTTCATATAATCAAACTGCATGCCTTCCATCCAGGGGTTTTGACTATTTTCTGCCTTACTGTGAATGAAACACTGTGAGAGGCAGAAATAAGTGTTTGTAAATATTTGGCACAATAATAATCTACTGTTCATTTGACTTATTCTCTAAAATAATCAATGACTTGTAATGCTTTTGTCATGAAACATTTCTGTCTTGTGTATTATTGTAGATGTATGTTTCATTACAAATATTAAATATCCAATTAAAGTTTTAACTGAAAGTATGCTTATTATAGAATTTGTAATTAGAAACATAAAATAATGCATATTATTAATATGCATATCTCATTTTGAGGTAAGAACACTGTCAACAAGTTTTTAATAATAGAACTTTAATTTCCGTTTTTTTTCCGTTTTTTTCTAAAGGACATCTTGTAATCAGAGTAAAACAAAAACAAACAATTAAATAAGAAGAAATCAGCTGCCTTTATGGGCAAAACAAAAGAAATATTCATGAACTTCTATAAATGATGACCAGTCCATAAGATAAATAACAGTTGTAATTTCTAAAATGCCATAAATTCAACCTAGACACCTCAAAATCTTGAATATGTAATACTGTAAACATGACATGAAAGTTCCTTCAGTATAAACTCAGTTTAACTTCATCTCAGCATTTTTAAATACTCAGACTATTAATATAAATACCATAAACTGCCTGTTACTTCATATGATATCCGTATGTTTAATATGAGATAGCACTTATACCTTCTTTAAAGACATTTAAAAGGACTTAGGCTAAAAATTCATACATTCAAACAGTCAGACAAGTTCACCAGACAAGACCCTTTCATCTGATGGCAAGAAACACCTGAAAAAGCAACTGTCCCTTCAAATATACAATTCATTTTCGTTTACTTCAACACAAGCCACTCTTCAAAAGTAATTACAGTACATGATAGCAATTATGTGTGTGTATTTGTGTAAATATGTATGTGCGTATATGTGTGTATGAACACATACATAGGTATGTGCACATATAATTGACTTAACAGTGACTGGAATGTTGTGCCATATGATTAATTCAATGAAAATTCATTTAAAAGAGCTTCAATATTGATGACACGGCATTCAGTCTATCAGCTCGCTAGAAAGTGCTTCGAATAGTCATCTTAATGCACGATACTTACCGCTTTTAATATAATAATATGATGTCATATGCAGATCTATACTATTAAAAATGCCTTGTAATGACATTTCTTTGCTTAAGTGCAGAAAAATCTAAAAATTAAATAAGGAAACGAGGTATGATACATTTAGAAAAATACTATACGGTGGAGAAGGTTTAAACTGTTTAAAGAATTTATCAACACTTTTGGGTTCATAATCTTGAACGCACATAATGCAGTTAAGTTATAAAGGTGCCAGCAAAAATATACAACAGCATACAAGGCAATGTCATAGCACAGCTTAATGCAAACTTTAACATAAATAATAATTGCAATCTCAAAAAGCAACCACGTTACCTCATATTAGTTCAACTTAATGACCACCACTATTGTTAAGTGCATAAATAGGGTACATCGAATGAACTTCTCTCATCGAGGGATATGCAAACATCTTCTTAAAAGGCACAAGCAAAAGTCAAAGACGATTTCAGTAAGAACGGCGACTGGTATTTTGTATTATAATTGGGACGTAATGATGCACTTCCAGTCCTGTGAAACTCAGAATTATAGTTTTCATGAAATACTGATATAATTGTTTTGCATGTATTGTTGCAAATATGCAGCTTGTACATGTTGAAAGTTGAAATTGATATGGCAGGAGAATATGGCATGTGCATTGAACATAAATGCAAGATGTTGTGCATATTCTGTGTATTATGTTTCTGCCTATGCTACCAAAACTCCTTGGTCAGACTCTAACGCCAAAAACACACTCTAAGCAAGTTTGATTTTGTGCATCTTTGCCTTCTGAAATGTGTCAGACTGCAAGGGGGCGCTAAGGGTCAACTACTGAGCAAGTTAGTTAAAGTTTGTTAAACTTGGCATGTTTACAGCAGCTACCTGAATAATAACACATCCGGGTTAATGGCATAGACACTTAAAGGTAACTCTATCGCCCCCTTGAGTACAGAAGTTTGCAACCGCCAGTGCAACACAAGAACCCACATAATGTATGTTGAATGCAACCATTGAATACTTGCATGAAGTATGTTTCTGGTCTGAGCTTCAGTTTTAACTTCTGAATGCAATTATACAGTGCTTACAAAGTCAGCTTTTAGGCGATTTATCAGCTGCATCTTCAGATGTGATTCTGAGGGACGCAATAGCTTTTGCACAGATGTAGACGCTCTCCTCCTTCTTATCGTCTTTGCTAGGAAGGCCAGTGGAAGAGGTTGCTATTCCTCCACTGTAGGCCACTCCAGGATCTGGGACAGAGGCTGAGGTCCGGCCCGAACTTGCTGTTTCTAATATGTTCCCCTGTGGAATTGATGGGAGCGAATTTCTCTCCCCAGCAGCACCAGATGTCAACATGGTGGGCATTCTTATCCCTCCAATAGGGATCATCGGAACAGGCGTTGGCACCTGTCCTTGAGAATGCAAAGGCAAATGGCTGAAGATGTCTGGCTGCAGGGTTGTGGACAGATCTTGACCGCTGCATAGGCCAACAGGAACATACAGACTTTGAGGAGTATCCCCTTGATCCTGTAAAAAAAAATGAATGTCTTTCTTGATGCTGACAGATTCATTCTGGTATGTAAACTATTTTCAGAGAATTAAATAAAGTCATCGGACTTGGTGTAGATTTGGTGTGAATTTTTTTTTTTATTATTATACTGTTATGCCATTAAGGCTTGGCACCAGAATTGGCTGTATAGCAATATTTTACCCCAAAATTCTGGCATTATACTCATTCATGAAGATTTTATTCTATACAAAGAAAGTGTATAATGACCATATATTAAGAGTTAATAGTTTACAATTGATAAGGTACACTTTTGTCTCTAAAAGCAATGTGTAAAATGCAATGTGCCTTCCTGTAGCTCAGTCAGTATCAGTAAAGCAATGCCAAGGTCACGGGTTAAATTCCAAGGGAAAGCAAGACTTGATTGTGTACCTTGAATGCAATATATGTCGCATTGGATAAAAGCATCTACCAAGTGCATAAATGTACATCTAAAAGCATACCCTTCCGGCATCTGAGCGCACTCCGATGACTGGTCGAAAGGGAGAAGCTTGAAATCTCACACTCCTTCCCGGATCCATGAGGGTCCTGTGCTGATAAGACCCCCTCCGTGGGGACACGGCCCTGAGCACCCCTTTTTGTCGACCCAGTGGAGACTGCGCTCGTTGCCCCGATGGGTCCAAACCTGTAGGTCTTACAGGTGACAGCTGCCGGATAGGTGAAAAATCCCCTCTGATGCTCAGATCTCTCCTTGGAGAAATGGCCCTCAAAGGAGATGAATCACGGCTTGACAAAAGGTGACATTGTGGTGAGAGATCTCCTTTCGGGGACATGTACCTCTGGCGAGGTGAATCCCAACAAGGCGTCAGCAGCTGAGGTGGGCAAGGCTCAGAGGAACTACTTGACTGCTCAAAGTTCAGATCATCATCAGTACTTGGAGAAGAAACTCCAAGCTGTTCCTTCGGTGGATTGCGGCTCGGGTCAAAGTGTTTAGGGAGACAGCCAGACAGACATAGCTTGTTGACTGCATAGGACTGAGGACTTGTGCTTCTGGACAGTGTTTTTGGTGTAGAATCACCATCACATTCATCATCTTCATCATCATCTTGTTCATCCTCATCAACGCCATCAGAATCTTCCACATCTGAGAACTGATGTTTTACAATTGTTTCCACTGGCATGATGCCTAAGGACTTCTGCATGTCATCTACACAGGCAGTAAGAGAAAAAAAAACGAAATTAGTGTATTGTTCTAATATTTAACCTTTTACATTGCAGAAAAAAGTAGTGTTCTTAAATGAAAAGCATCTACATAATAAAATTATTCCCTACACATTTTTTTAAATACTGTATATAGGGATGCTAACACCTTGCTGCTAACAAATGTAGTTTCACTAAAAGCCTTGCTACTTGTATTAGCTATGCTACTGCCCAGTGTTGCAGAAGTAGTAATGTTCCTACCAGCATCCTCTGTATTGTCCATAACTGCGGGCGAAACTCCAAGTTCAAGGCATTTTTTCATGTGAGCTTTTGACTTCATATGCTTGGTGAGATTCCCTAAAAAACACAGGGGTTATTTTTCTATCCCAATCTTTTGCAATCATGCTTGAATGTGAATGTGGTAAAACCAACCTTTAGTTTTGAAAGCAAAGTTGCAGCACTTGCAGATGTAGGGTCTCACATCCGTGTGCGTTCGTATGTGTTTCTTGAGCATGCTTGGCTTCTTACAACGAATGCCACACTCTTCACATATATACTTTCCCCGACCACGGCCTCTCACGTACACATATTCCTCATTGGACTTATAACTGATAGAAATAAACAACCAGAACATTTCCATTACGATGCGTTACTACAGTCACATATGAACATCAGCATTATCAAAGTACATATACATACCCTCCTTCAAAAATCTTCACACGGACTGGTTCTACTTGCCGTATGGTGGACGCAGCATCCTCTCGTAAAGATCTGCACCTCTGGCTAATGTCTCTTAGCCTCACGTCCTGTTTTGTATCTTCCTCTCTGTAGTCCAGTGTTACCTGCAATAGTTCAACAGACTTTATGGAACAGATGGCTAAATAACATACAGGTAAATATAGCACAGCAGCAAGTGGCAAATCAGCTAAAACCTACAACAGATAACATACTTGTTCTTGCTTCGGTCTCCAGGGGGTGGATGTCACAAGTAGTCCAGGTTGATACATGCTAGCGATTGAATAAATAGCATTATGCCTCCTCTGTTTGGATCGGAGAAGAGCAAGAACCATCCCAGTGCTAAGATCGAGTGGGTTAGGGTTATGGCATCTCACAAACCACGAGGCATACTCTGAGAAATTTGCAGCTGTTTGGGTGCTATTTGGCTTAGTGGAGTTGAGATAGCACCAGCTCACACAAGTAGTAGTGTGAAGACCTGGAAACCTGGAGAACAGTAAAGCACCAGTGATTGCCGAGGGCACTGCACCTATAGCAGAACTAGAATGATTACTAGCCATTATGTGTTCAGGTGTTGGTTTTTGCTCCATTATAGCAGCATCTTGAGGAATTCTGGCAGAAGATAACTCTGGATTGCTGTAAAAGTCTAGGCTGGGCTCATCCATATCTACCTCCTCAGTGGGCTCACATGGCTCTGGGGTGCTTCCTGATTTGAAAGCTTTCTTGGGACTTTCTTTTTCAGCTTCAAGATTTCCCAACTCCACAGCACTAAGCTCTTCAACAATCTGGCCATAAATGTTCTCATCTTTGACTCGTTTCTGCTGCTTCGCTTCGATGAAAAGTTCAATGCTACTTGCAGGTGAGAGCATGCGTTTGTTTGCTCCACCACTGGGGGCCTCTGTAGTTGAGATGGTTTTGGAGGTTAATGATAGCGGTATGCCTGTATTTAGCTTTGCTGGTGATGCCTGAGGGCTGCGCAGTAGTCGCCTAGGGTGCCCTGATATTGGAGATAGTTCACAATCTAAGTTATTTTGTGGCATGACAATGGCAAGACTTTGACAGGAGGATATTTTGTGATCTATGTAAGAGATAGGATTCTGTGTTTGAGAATCCAGAATATGAGATATACTGGTGTACGTTACGTTCCCGTAAGATGGCACTTGCATCTGAATTCTAACAGGAACTAGCAAACCAGACGTACTTTGACTGGCTAATGCTTGCTGAGCTTGCGAAAGCACTGCTATCGTTGACAAAACATTGCCTAAACTCTGGGAGCAATCTTCCTGGGGTTTTCTTAAGCTAATATAAGATTC
The DNA here is from genome assembly GCF_001515645.1 of Sinocyclocheilus grahami. Taxonomy (NCBI): domain Eukaryota; kingdom Metazoa; phylum Chordata; class Actinopteri; order Cypriniformes; family Cyprinidae; genus Sinocyclocheilus; species Sinocyclocheilus grahami. The sequence continues at coordinate 666,178 of NW_015505358.1, read as the reverse complement.
AGCTACCTTGGATTCTTCAGGCTCTTTCTTAATAAAAAGCATTATGCTATCCATATCATAAACATTGGGTTTAGCATACTGAGATGAGGCTTGCACTGGACTATAATGTTTGTGCTGGGGAGAAGGACCACCAGAAATCAAAGTGTACCTCATTTTCTCAATGGATCCCTCAGGTGTAAACGGTTTGCTTGGAGAGGTTGTTCTCTTGCTCATTTCATCTGAGACTGTGCCACCTTGCATCTCGGGTTCACCACTTAAGGATGCCTGCCTAACCAAGAAGGCCCTTCTACGCTCTTTAACCTCCTCTTGCCTAGATGTAGATGAAGGACAAAGACTACCATAATCGAAAGACTTGCTTCGAAATTCTGGAACCTCTGAGGGGAAATTATAAGGTGACTGCTCTGAAGCAGAACGTCTCATCTCTCGGTGATGACTCTGTGAACTTCCTGGTACAGATAAGAACTCCAAAGGCTTATTAAACTCATCTGGGTTGGATTGAGACACAAGGTTAATGTTTTCCTCTCTGTCGAGGGACTGGGAAAAACTTGAGCTGTGAGACAAATTGCTATCTTGACTTGGGCTTCTGGAAAGACTTGTGCAAGCAGATTCAAAACTAGATTCCCCAGATGAACATTCCATCTCTGCTAATCTCAAACGTTTCTTTTTGGGTGGTAGTTTTTCCATTGGAAACTGTGATAGGGTCTCACTCCTCTGTGGCCACTGGAACTCTTCAGTGTGCTTATCCCTTTGCTTGACCCCTACTTCCGGATGTTTTTCCGGTCTGTCAGGCTCCACGGTTACTCTGATCTCTGGAACTTGGATAGTAGACTGAGATGTTGGCTGCTTACTCATGTAAAGCTTTTGGTGACGAAAACCACTGCATCCCCATTGCCAGTCTGCTCCTTCTGTTCTGTGACCCTCCATGCTGTGCTCCTTTTCCATGAATCTGTAAATGGCAATTTTGTCTAAGGGATGTGATCTAACATCACTTGACCTTTCTGAAGAGTTTAGTCGGTTTAGTGAATTTGTGTGCTGTATGACAGAGATAAAATTGCTGCCAGCCCTTCTCTCAGTGTCAGAAAAGGCAGCATCTAAAGTAGTTGGCTTTGTCTCAGTGTCCTCTAAGTGTACAGAAGGCTTGTCTTGCACATGAAAGTCATCTTCCTCCAAGACATTTTTGTCTTTTCTTCGTTTCCTTGTGGAAGTTTCTGATAAATGGCTTGGAAAAACAGAACACGACTCGGTTTCTTGATAATTTTCAGCACCTAATTTGGAATCATCTACACTGTGAATTTTCAAGTCTGATTTTAAGCTACAGGCCAGATGAGTGTAGCAGTCTGATTCTGTGTGTCCTTCGTTAGCTGAGTGCTCAAACGCAGCTTGCCGCATGAGTCTTCTCATACCCATTGCGCCCCGGTAGGTGACATCAGCACCTGTCATTCTCTCATCAAATGAGTTACTGCTTCTTAGCCCTTGTGGTGTATTCAGATTCGAATTAGATGAGGTTGGAAGAGAATTACTGCGCAAGAATACACTACTCTCTGAAGCATTTTCCAGAAGGTCAGAGCTAGGGATTTGACATTCTTGGTAATCTTCCTCTTGGAAGGACTCTGAATCAATTTTTATTGATCGGACTAGGTCTTTTTTGCTTCTGTGAATGGAGGAGTCTGCGTCAACAGGCATTATGCCTTTGTTCAGTGTAATCATGAAGCTAGATGTGGCTTCATTTATGTCTGTCATGCAGGTTTGTACAGTGATTGATTGCTTTGGCCTGGTTGTTGGCCTATAACATTTGCCGAACATAATTTCTTGATACGATTTGGCACTTGCGCTCGACTGGTTGAACTGTTGCTCGGCACTCTCAGAACGCGAGAAGTATCCTGAATCAGTGCTGCCTTTACTGTATGAACTGGGCAGAGAAAGAGACTGATCAGAGTCTTGATTTTTCTTCTCTGAAAGACGAAGTGCCAGTCTTTGCTTGATGGGGGAGAACTCAACCATCTGGTCCACCTGAGCAACAGCAGCAGGTGCCGTCATTTCCCGGAATTGCCATAAAGATACTTTTCCTGATGACCCTGATGTTCCTGATGTTTCTTTGATATGGCTTGTTGTATCCAAGGACAAGTCCTCCACAACTTCTTCATCAGTGTCACTGCTCTGCTCAGCATCAGAATGCATTTCACCTTCTGCTACCACCAACTCTTCGTCCATATGCTTGCTGTCTTGTTCTGAAAATGAAACCAATCCTGCTTTTACTGCATGGGTGTGAGATTTTCGGTGTTTGTACAGGTTGCTCTTAGTTTTAAATGAGAAACCACAAGGAATACACGGATATGGTCGTTCGCCAGTATGAGAACGGATGTGCTTCTTTAGTACGCTGGGTTTGGCACAAGCTCTCCCACAATACTGGCATATATACTTCCCAGTCTTAACCGACTTCTGCTCCTTTTTGAGAAGGCCATCTGACAGCAGCTCATATTCCGATTGAAGATATCGTTTGTTTGGGAGAGGAATGTTCTTCCTCCTGAGCTGGATGTGACACTGTTCTCTAGATTTTGAGGTAAGAATATTTCCTGAAGCAAGGACCTGTGACTCCACACCAGGAGATGGACTTACAGCTGGGATCTGGGGTTGCTCCGCAAGTCTTATTTTGTCCTCTGAGCCAGAGGATTGGCCTCTTTGGGTCATCTCAGATGGCAAATGTTTTTCATCATCTTCGAAACTGATCATCTGTTTGGGACATTGCGCCTCACCTGAGGTTTTAGCAGCCTCCATGATAAGGATTTGCTATCTACAGTTGCTACATTGCCCTTAGTTTTGTCACAATGAACATCGTCTTGCTTTGATGAAAGTTCCTTTTTTAACGTGGATTAATAATCCTTCAGTGCTTTAAACAGTTCTCTGTGATTGTACAGCAGTCAGACAAACAGCATCATTTTCAAAATGATGAAATAATCATTTCCATATGTTCAAGAGCATGTTCAGTCAAGTTGTTTAAAAATGGTCTCCATCTCTATATGCGTTTAAGCCTGGGCACCACATCCAAATTGTCTGCAAACAGAAAAAAAAACATGTTGTCAGTAAACAAATTCAAAATGTTTTAAGTATAGTGAAGAATAACTTGAAGAGTATAATAAAATGCTGAGACAGTTATTTAAGTACAAAAGCCATCTTCAAGCGTCTTATGGGCCAAATTGGCCCATAAACTCACCATGCCCTGAGTAGAGTGTTTCTGAAGGCAGTCTGCCAGCACCATCTCTGTTTTTCTGAGGTTTGTGATTGATGTGAAGGTTGTCTCAAACTGTAAGGTCAGGAATTCCTCCATTAGAGAATTAACCAAACTACAAGTACAACAAGTACTCAGGTGGGGATAATGCAATTTATCTCTGTAACACCATCAATCATTCTGCACTCTAATCTCTATTTGGAATGTTGTTTTTTCTATTCAAAGGAAAACTCTTGCATTTGAAATAAAAACATTAAAAAAAAATCTAATATAACAAAGCGCTAATCCTGAAATATGAATGAAGATCGACTGAATAATATAGACTACCATTCAAAAGTTTGAGGTCAGTAAATTGTTTTGAAAGAAATTAATACTAAAAGTATTAATCAGCAAGGATGCATTAAATTGATTAAAATAGTGACAGTAATACATTTACAATGTTACAAAAGACTTATGTTTCAAATAAATGTTCTTTTGAACTTTCTATTCATCAAAGAATCCTGGAAAAATGTATTATGATTTCCACAAAAATATTAAGTAGCACAACCGTTTCCAACATTTATACTAATAATAATAATCATAATTTTTTTTTTAAGTTTCTTGAGCACCAAATTGGCATATTACAATTACTTTTGAAAGATCATGTGAGACTGAAGACTGGACTAATGATGCTGAAAATTCAGTTTGCCATAACCGGTATAAATCAAATTCTAAAATATATTAAAATAGAACAGTTATTTTAAATTGTAATAATATTTCACAATATAACTGTTTTACTGTGTTTTTGATTAAGTAAAAGCATCCTTGTTGAGCATTTAAGACTTTTTTCAAAAACATTGAAACAACTTATTGACCCCAAGTTATTGAATCTTGTTTCATCTTCAGAAAAGCAATAAGGCACCATGCACATTTATTTGTTTCTTAGTGCATTACAAAAGTCACAAAACAAATTCTTCTGAATGATTTCATACTGGCTATAGGGAAAGAGTGCTATGAAATCTGTTTTGAAAATGTTCAATGTAATGATGGATACAAGTGTTTGAGATTCAGAATAAATATTGTAGAAGATTAAGAATCTGGCACTGAAAAACCACATAAACAAAACAAATACATGTCAGGTACCTTGTAAAGTCAAGTATCCTGTAAAGAGAGTCTAAAGACTAGTGAATGAACCAATGAATCTTCATCCGTTAAGCAACACAAATGTCTGACCAAATTACACTAAAGTTTAAATTTTATTGGTCAAATAAGTCAACAGGTATAGTGCCACAATATTAAATAGAAAATTAAACAATAATATTGCTACTTACACCACCACCTCTGCCTACCCTCTTTGAAAAGATGTGCAAAAATTTGCATACATCAGAGTTTGTATAATGAGGTTACATAAGGTTATCTGGTTCAAACCTCTTAACTAGGACATTCAAACTCTGCAAGCAATCAGAGAAGAAATATCAAGCTCCGCCAGGCTATAAAGTCTAAAACCGAACCTTGACATGGTCTACAATGAAGTCAAATGTTTCCCACGGGTCGAGTTAGTATCTAAACAGCCTGTCTGTCTGGAGATAGCGAGCGGAGGAGAGAGCTGATGTAGGAATGACAAAACACAGCGATGAGTTGTGCTTTTTTCAAGGTCAATCTCAATCCTGCGTTTTCCTCAACACATTGGAGGAGAGATATGGAGGATAAACCTGCCAGATGCTAAATGCACCTTTAAAAACTGGGCTGATAAGTTAAATGTGTCAGTGGTGTTCAGTATTCAGATCTGTCCAAGTAACATGATGCTATTTCATCATTTAAGAACAACATCGAAAGTCTGCAACTGTCCAAGTTTGACCTTCAATCATCCTTTGGATGATCAGACATGCATCTGCATTAATGCATCTACAATAACAACAACCGGCGCAACATGTCAAAGCCAGAGGCGGGAAAATATAACCAGACTCAAGAGAATGTCATTACGTCATATATCAGCCCCCCTTGGCATCACTACCCGGCGGGATGCCTGGCTTCTCATGAAATACAGCAGTGTTGTGTCCTAAAACTACAGCAGGAACAAAATGTCCATAAAAGAGCTTATCCTGCTTCAAAAATGCAGAGCAGTCAAGGACTGACTTTGACGAGTCATCTGCTTTTGAGTCCAAGTAAGATGTACAACACAGTGATTGCCATCAATCTACAAACCTGGTGTCCAAATTCAGCCTTGTCCAATGTCTCCAGTCAAATGCAGATGTTCTCATAATTCCTGCTTCCTGTATTGCTGTACATCACCTTCAAGAAAAGACAAATGTGCCAGGAATAAGTCTCAACAGTCATCCATGTCTTGCTCAATGAGAGTACATTAGAAGAGCTACAGATGTAAGCGAGTCACCACAGAAAATACCTCACTGAGATGCGTATCCAGGAACAAAAATAGAAAAGGGGCCCTGTGAAGGGTTATGCAACGACCCACATTCGAGGCCACTTTAGCATCAGCGCAAGGAGAAGTGAATGGCCATGCTGTTTGTGAAAAGCAATTGGAATCAGGAAGGTTTAGCATAGAATAAAGCATAAAACCTAAACTGCACTGAAATAAAAGATTCAAGCTGTGTATATAGAATTGCAATATATAGCAGAAATAGTAAGTAATATGCTAATATGCTATTCCGAACACAGCATTAGACTATTTACAACTGGGACTGAAAGTCCTGATTGATGACATATTAGTCATGTAGCTCATGAGTGTGATAAACTGTCAGCAGCATCTTAAAAGCACCATTAAATCATAATTGTACATGATTTAGTGATGCACATTATTACAGAACAAAGTTTTTCAGCAGCGCTGGTTCCGGGAGTATTTTTCCCATAGGAAATTTTTTTAAATTCTTAGTTTGAGTTATAAGCCACGAATCAAACCAACCAGCTACGAGGAGAACCACAACATAAACTTTGATTTGAAGCAAAAAATATATGAAAATTCGGACAAAGAGCTTAACGGATTTAATGAGGAGAAGAACTACAATCCCATAAAGCATTGCAATGACAGAATCAAATAAAAATAATGGTGAAATATAAAATATTTGATTTAAAGGTGTTGATGTTATATTGAAACAATGTATTATAGGTTTTGTTTTGTTCTGTTTTTTGAAAGTGATTTCAGAGCTTATGTCATTCACAATTCTTCATGGAAGTGGGCGGTTCTTTTGCTGTGATTTGCTTGTTGTGATTCTCTGATTGATGGAGATTTCTTTGCAGAATTGGTAATGTCGTTTTTCACCAGGAATTAAGCTGTTTAATGATTATTTTAAAAATAAGTTGCCTTCAGCTTAAGCATATACCATCGTTTAACAATCCCAGAGCTCACAGTAGCTCACTGTCTTTAAATGTTTGTAAGTTATCGTTAAAAATCAGTTCCAAAATGGAGAAAATATATAAACACACACACACACACAAACACACATATATCAAGCCCTGCTCAGGGTGGTAAATCCTCACTACTTCTCAATTGGTCTGTAACCTTGACCTTTCAACACAATACAATTTACACCACTAAAAATATTTGACCTGCCGTGACTATCGTCTTAAGTTACAGTGGGGAAAGACAACTGGGTGCTGCATTAGAAGAGTGGAGGGGGTCAGGATAACATGATACAGTACAGATTCCGTCTTTGTGTTGTAGTCAAAGTCTGTTAAGTAACATTAGAGCTCTCCAGTATTAAAAAAGCAAGCCAGTGTCACTGTCACTATTGCCCATAATGCTCAGGGCTAGCGATTTGATCAAACCCCAAACCCTAAGCATTACATTTTGGCAAGCAACTTATTTTGATTCCTCAAATCTAATCATTCTAATCCTAATTCTTGATTTACCTAATAATATTGACTTACATTACAAAAAAAAAAAAAAAACATTTTCTTCTTCAGTTAATTTTTGTTGTTTTCCAGTACAAATATCACATTCTTAAATCAAGATGCATTTACTTAGCACATATGGTTAAAATATTAAGTTATGTTTTCTGAAAAATTAGTGTAAGCTTAAATCAAGTGAAAAAATTAAGTGATAATAAGCTAAAAACATGAATGATCCCTCAAATCTTAAGCCTTGATAATAGACTTACACTGAAAAAAATGACTTTCTTACTTTGTATTTTTGACTTTTGTGTAATACAAATATCTATACATTCTTAAATCAAAATGCATGTACTTAAAGGGATAATTCACTCAAAAATGAAAATTCTGTCATTAATTACTTACCCTCATGTCGTTCCAAACCCGTAAGACCTTCGTTCATCTTCGGAACACAAATTAAGATATTTTTGATGAAATGTGAGAGCTCTCTGACCCTGCATAGACAGCAACGCAACTGTAATGTTCCCAGGTCCAGAAACGTAATTAGGACATCGGTAAAACAGTCCATGTGACATCAGTGGCTCAACTTCAGTTTTGCAAAGCTACGAGAACACTTTTTGAGCGCAAAGAAAACAAAAATAACAATTTATTTAACAATTCTTCTCCCCCGAGTTACGTCTTCCGCCATTTTAAAGTATCACAACACATATACGCACGCTTTCCCTAAGCATAAACAACGCTGATTACGCAGATTGCGTTCATGTGTGCGCTTTCTCCCCCGAATGTAAACAACGCTGATTACGTCGATTACGCTCTTGGGTACTCTCCAAAATGGCGGAAGACGTAACTCGGGGGAGAAGAATTGTTAAATAAATTATGTTATTTTTGTTTTCTTTGCACTCAAAAAGTATTCTCGTAGCTTTGCAAAACTGAAGTTGAGCCACTGATGTCACATGGACTGTTTTACCGATGTCCTAATTACGTTTCTGGACCTGGGAACATTACAGTTGCGTTGCTGTCTATGCAGGGTCAGAGAGCTCTCACATTTCATCAAAAATATCTTAATTTGTGTTCCGAAGATGAACGACGGTCTTACGGGTTTGGAACGGCATGAGGGTGAGTAATTAATGACAGAATTTTCATTTTGTGGTGAACTAACCCTTTAAGAAGCAAAATAAACTTTTTCTGAAAAATTTAAGTAAATGTATCTTGATTTAAGAATGTAATTTATTGATATTTGTACTGGAAAACACGACAAAATACTTGCTAAGAAAGTAATATTTTGCACTGTATAATTGCCATCCAGTGGAGAATAAAACAAGGCAAAGAAATCCCATAGACTTTCATTGAAAAAGGGAACCAAGCTACATCAACACAAGCAACCACACAGAAATGTGCTACAAACTCACACAGAACTCTTTAAGAATCAGCACAGAGACACCCAAGCAATGGTGCAGCATGGGCAACTACCACTCTGTGCTTGAATAGTGATATTTTGCTAAGTCAGGAAAGCTGTGTGGACGTCTAGTTTATCAGATATGTTATAGTACAGAAGCAGTCCTGGAGATCACTTCATTTACTTTCACAGAATGCAGTAATGCATCATAGTGACACGAGCAGCCAGCGGAGGAGGAACCTTTGCACGCTATCAAATCACATGCAAATGTGCAGATTTCCGCTGGTCAGCAAACTCCTGTGCCTTAAAGCCAAGCAGCGGTACGGAGCCCCCGCTGGGACAGACCATCATATTTATAGGCAGACGAGAGACTTGACCTTCAATGCTTGTGGAGGATCAGCCATTTCAGGGCTGTTCCACAGTATACTTAATGCAGAATATAGAAAGCTGCAGTGCCTTGTGCTCTATATATATACGGCCTGTCTGTGCATGTCAGAGTCTGTTCTGGGAGTCATAAACCAGACGATTGACCCCTATGTTTACTTTGCCATTAGTTTGCATTGTTGGGCTTGTTAACTATGCCAGTATTTTGGTTCAACTGGCCTTTTATTATATAATATATTAGTAATATATTGTAATAATAAAATAAATGTTTTCTAATTGAATATATTTTAAAATGTAATTTATTCCTGTGATTAAAGATGATTTTTTTTTTATCATTACTCCAGTCTTCAGTGTCACATGATCCTTCAGAAATCATTCTAATATGCTGATTTGTTACTCAGTAAAAATGTATATTTATTATCAGTGATGAAAACAGCTGTGCTGCTTAATATTTTTGTGGAAACCATTATTCATATTTTTTCTGGATTCGTTGAAAGTTTGAAAGAACAGCATTTATTTAAAATAGAAATCTTTTGTAACAGTATAAAAATCTTTACTGTCACCTTTGAACAATTGAATGCATCCTTGTTGAATAAAGGTATTCATTTTTTAAATATATAACTTATTTTGCACACCATGATATTTATATATTTAAAATCTAATATCCTCTGATTAACTGACTAATCATCATTATCAAGTATGTGCAGATTCCTACTAGACAGGTTTGATAATGGCACTAAAAGTGTGCCATATGCAAATGGCCTTGATCTGGAAATGATACTGTAAATGCCACTCACCACGCATGTGCTGTGCAGAAATGAGGAATGTTCCCATGGCAACCAAACGACTATTCCTGCTGCGTTTTGTGTTCTTTGTCTCACATAAGTGGATATTCAATAGGCCAACAGGCATCTTCTGCACCTGTGACATCACATGCTCCGCTAGAGCCCCTTACACACAACGCCACATATAATCACTGCACACAAACGAGTGGGAACTCTGGAATATCACATGCATCTTTTACCAGGTAACCTACAAATGGGTTTAGTTTGATATAAAGCACATTTTTAATGATTTCAGTCCATGTACTGTAGAAAAAGATCTTTAAAGGGATTGTTCACCCCAAAATGAAAACTGTATCTTTATTTATTAATTTAGTTCCATATAGTTCCAAACCTGTATGCTGCTATATTTCTATGGAATATCTATGTAAAAATTTTGAAGAATATTCAAACGGCTTTTTCATAGAAACCAAGCACTTAAAAAAGCAAAACAGCTTTAAAGTAGTCCATTTCTGACTGACTCTCACAGACTGAATCGCAAATCTCAACACACGTGTGTTGTACGTGTATGATTCACTAGTTTAAGTATGTGGAATGGAGAATAAATTTATTAACTAAAAAAATACTTAAATTTCAGCCAAAGTCAACAAAAGCATTTGACTCAACTGAAGCATTGTGTGACTTCAGGAAACTATACCGTACAAATCATTTTTCAAAGTTGTAAATAAAACAAAGATTATTGGAGTATGTTTTACAATAAATACTATTTTCATTTCAAAGTTTCACTTTTAATTCAATGTGCTACTTGCCGTTTCTTTGTAATAATCATAAAAAATATTAGCAATTTCTGAGTGAAAATTGTTTCTATACCACATTTTGTACACTGTAAAATGACTTTTCAAAGTTGTAAATAAAACAAAGATTATTGTGGTATGTTTTAAAAGAAAATACCATTTCTGTACAAAATTTCATTTTTAATTTTATGTATTACTTGCAGACTCTTTGTAATTATTTGTGAGCTCACTAGCAATTTCTGAATAAAAACTGTTTCTACACCAAATGTTTCTCAGTGTATAGTGCACAAGCCATATATTCTACAGTTATGATTCTATAATGGTGATTTTGGTTTGTTTTACAGGTTTGGAGCAAATATCAAGATTTTTGGGTGTTCTATTTCTGCAAAGCAACGACTGTACGTTTCAGTTCTCACTGTGCATCTTTCCACTCTTTCTCCGACTAGAGAAGGTCACAAGCTTCAGTTTTAAAATAAATGCCTTGAGTTTCTCAGTGTTAGATGAACAGTGTTCTCTGATCACCATGGCAACACATGCTAAGTGCTATATCACAGTGAAAACTAACAATGAATGAGCTTCAGTTCAAGTGTGTGAGAAAGACTAGAATCACTAGGACTACATACATCACGATCAGAACCATTGTAACATGTCTGGATAGAGTTAATGCATGTCAAAACATGCCCAGACAAGCTCTGTTGACCAATGCCAACTCCAGTGACTAATATATATATATATATATATATATATACCAAAAATTAATATAAACACAAAATCCAAGGCGGCTGGTAGACCAAAGACAGTTTTGGTTTATACTACACTTTTAAAAATAAAGAGAGTTTTAACATCAATCCTACAGTAGAACCTTTTTGCATTCCTCAAAAAACCTTTCAGTAAAACGTTCTTGAAAGAACTATTTTTTTCTTAGTATGAAGAACAATTTAATATTCTAAATAACCTTTTTCAACTATAAAGAATATTTTGTGGAATGGGAAGGTTCCATGGATGTTAGAGGGATATTTCACCCAAAAATTAAAATTTTATCATCATTTAGATATAGATATATTAGATATTTTGAAAAATGTTGGCAACCAAACAGTTGCTGGTGGCCATTGAATTCCATGATTAGTTGTTTTTTTTCCATACTATGGAGGTCAATGGCCAGCAACTATTTTGTTATCGAATTCTTCAAAATATCTTCTTTTGTGTTCAACAGAAGAAAGAAATTCATTCAGGTTTGGAACAACTTGATGGTGAGTAAATTATGACAAAATTTTTATATTTGGGTGAACTAGCCTAACCCTTTAAATGTTCTTTATGGAACCAACAATTCCAATAAAGAACTCTTAATTTTAAGAGTGTAACAGTCTCAAAATTGCTAAATGTTGGTCAATCAAGTACAATTATGGGCAAAATGTTGGCTTAAATATTAAACTATAGAGAGAGAGATATTCACAAAAAAATTGACCAAAAGGCCAATCCTAACCACGTGCCAGGATGAAATGCCATCACATTACTATGTTCAGATCATAGTTTAGTTCAAACTCTCTCACCTGGCCAGATCTTCTCATTGAAACCCACTGCTCTCCTTCAGGTCAGGTTAAACGGTGCAGGTCCCATCCTCAGTGTGTGACTGCCAAGACTTCTCTCCATTAGGCACAGCTACAGCACCCTTACTTACTCACAAGAGCAGTGGGAAGTGGAAAATTATCATGTTTCTTGGCATAAACACATGAGTGTTGATTGGCTGAGGGCTGATGTCCATCACCGTGACAACACGCTGCTGGCAACAGCAGCAGCCGGAGAGGAATATACTTAGGGACAGAAATAGATTTATGCTCACTCTGGAGCGCCACAATCCCAGCAAAGAGGAAGGGAGGGAAAGCCGGAGGGAATCTGAGACGGAAGATGAACACAGACATAAGAAAGCAAGGACATTAGTTTAGAATATCACACCTGCAGCGCGCCATACTGCTCAATGTGTTGCACTGAGCCGTGCTGTGGGGATTTATTAGAACAACCTAAACATAAAGTGTGAATATCTTCAGAAAATATATAAATCTAGTTTCATAATGTAGCTTGCATATGCAGAAAAATGTTAAGGCTGTTAAAGGCTACTAAATTATCCTGCTGTTCACATACCTTCTGTCGCCTGATTGATGGTTCACACTTTTTGTAAAAGGTTTTTTAGTATAATTGTAAAATCATCCATCTTCAGCTCGTGGTTCACGTGTCTTTTTGCTGTGAAATCTGATTTTTGTGAAATAAACTTAAGCATAACTTTTATGTTGTTAGTGATATTTCAAGAAGAACACTTACTGGACTGAATCAACTTAGGTTTACTTGATTATCTATATTTCATTTTTTATGAAAATCATGTTCAAATGTGAGTATCAAATATGATCATCAGGCTTTTGAGGAACGTTTCTTTGTTCGTCTCTCTATCATCATTGTATTGCATTGCTTTATGTTTTAATCATAAAACTAAGCATTTAAATATCATCTTACTAAGACAAAATATTGGAGATATAGAGTGACAACTGATATTTATATGCATTTTATGTAAGTAGTCTGCTATACTGTTATAAAGATCTCACTTTTTGTCCATTAAAATATCAGCATCTGCACCAAATTGCATAATTTTCACCCAGAAATTCTGTCATTAATTACTCACCCTCATGTCGTTCTAAACCCGTAAGACCTTCGTTCATCTTCGGAACACAAATTAAGATATTTTTGATGGAATCTGAGAGCTGTCTGACTCTGCATAGACAGCAACGCAACTGAAATGTTCCCAAGTCCAGAAACGTAGCAAGGAGATCTGTAAAATAATCCATGTGACATCAGGGGTTCATCCGCAATTAAACGAAGCTACGAGAATACTTTTTGTCCGCAAAAGAAAAAAAAAAGACTTTATTCAACAATTCGTCTCCTCCACATCACCCTGGTGCCATTTTGGAGAATATCCGCTGGAAGTAAACAACGTAGGCTGTTCTGTGTCAGCTGCGTTTCGCCAGATCGGTTTCCTACGTTGTTGTGATTTGATCAGAATGGAAACAGCATATTCAGCGTTCTCATAGCTTCGTATAATTGCGAATGAACCACTGATGTCATGTGGATTATTTTACAGATCTCCTTGCTACGTTTCTGGAACATTTCAACATTTCAGTTGCTTTGCTGTCCATGGGAGGGACAGACAGCTCTCAGATTCCATCAAAAATATCATAAATTGTGCTTTCCGAAGATGAAAAAAGGTCTTACGGGTTTAAAACGACATGAGGGTGAGTAATTAAAAACAGAATTTAAATTTTTGGGTGAACTAACCCTTTAATTTCGTTTCGTCATTATTTTCGTCAAAGACCTTTCTTTCACCGACGACAACGAGACGATAACGAACTAAAACCCTTTCTGAATGACAAAACCTATGACGTAAATCTATTGACATTTTCGTCAACGAATAAAAACGAGACGAAAATGTTAGGGAGGGACGATTTGGGAAGATTTGAATTCATTCAGAACGAATCTGCTGCGTGGTTCGGAGGTTAGATGCGTACATATGAACCGGCGGGACATAAGCTAACATACACTTGCTGCACATTGCATAAAACATTCAAAAATGTCAATATGTGGGAGTAAGAGAAGAGCATACATATGGATAAATCTGACGACGCAAGAGAGAACTCAATTCGGTCGGGTTTTCTGAACGCAGACACTGAAGCATACACACAGAAAGCGCCTCTCACAGCGCGCGAGTCGCATGAACAGAGAATTACACACAAAATGATGTCGAATTGTCCGTTTTGAGAGTATTCACGTAAACACAGTTGATTACGTCTTAAGTGAACGTAAAAAGTAGGGAGAACGTGTATCAGTACATTGCATCCATTGCAGCTGTGCATTCGGTTTTAAAGGGACAGCAGCCTAATTTAGTTGCTATTGTCCGAATCATTGATATTACTCAAGCAACAACACTAAGACAGAAAATCACGCACTGCTCTTGACTGAAAAACTTTAGTAGCCCTAAAGATTCATCTAAATTTATTTATAGAAATAAATATGTCTGCTTGAAAGAATGAAGAATATGGTAAACAAGTTGCTATAAAGAATGCACAATTAGCCTATAGTATTTCATTAAAAAGAAGTCCATGTTCTTGTTCTTTATGAGAAGTGGTTTTATTTAATTTTAACATAAAGGCATGTTGTGTCTCACCGCAGTTAAATCTGTGTCTATCATGATAAAACCTTAATATCAAACCTATATAATGAGTTTGGAAATTTTGGAGAAATGCTTAATAAATCCACTGTAACTAAACCCCTTCGATTTTAGCCGACTAAATTTACTGTAGATTTAGTCGACTAAAATGTTATGATATTAGACTAAAACTAAAAACAATTCAGATGACTAAAATATGACTAAAACTAAATGGCATTTTTACGGAAGTTCTAAGCGGCCATGCATTATTTTTTTTCCTTCTTGTTTTCTCGTTATAACGACTTAATTTTCTCGTGATCTGGACATAACGGGAGTTGTTTTCTCGTTATAACGACTTAATTTTCTCGTGATCTCGACATAACGGGAGTTGTTTTCTCGTTATAACGACTTAATTTTCTCGTGATCTCTTATCAGAATGGAGTGAGGAACTAATTGAGAAATAAGATGGATTCATGTTATCAATTTTAATAACATGCACTTTAAAGGAACATTCACATTTTAATTTTATGTTGACTTTTTTTCTATTTGAATCAAATTACATTTCTTGCCATATTTCTACATCTTATCAGTTTTATTTTAATATCATTGATTTACTAGAATAGTTTTTGTTACTATTTTGAATTAGATTTTATTTTTATGTTTTGTTGTGAGTTTTGTCATTTTTTCTAGTTTTTTTTTAAAATGTCTATATAGATTTCTGTTAGAAAACACTCTCTGTCTTGAGAATGCCTCACCCCTCCTTTTTCTCCCCTCAATCATCCCCAGTCGTGTTCGGTACCGGAACGTTTGAATCAAACGATAAAAGATCGAATTACGAAAGCATGCATGGAGACAGGCCGAAATTGGGTCGACGTACTACCTGCAATTTGAATGTGTGTTTTCTTACTTCCCGGCCGTATTTACACTTTAAGGAGACTGAGAAGATTTCACGGTGGCAAAAAGAGATATCGAGGGACCAAATTGTTATTTATTAACAATTTCATTCATTCATTTTAGTTTATTTAGTTTTAGTTATTTTAGTAATTCAAGCTAAACTAAACAAAAATTAGAAGTGTTGCCTTTGCTGAAATAAATTAAGCTTAATTTGTTTTATTTTTTTATTTTATTTTAGTTATAGGGGTGGTTCATTGCGATTTCACATTTTAATGTTAGTTAGTGTCTAATGTTGCTGTTTGAGCATAAACAATATCTGCATAGTTACGAAGCTGAAAGTTCAATGCAAACGGAGATATCATCTTTTAAAATTCTGGCAGTTTAATGCCTGCAAAAACGGCTGGTAGGCACTACAACCAGTTACTTCCCGAGTTCGTGACATCACAAACCCAGATAAACCCCACCCTCGGGAAAAGGCCAAGCTGCACTGCTTTAGAGAAGAGGAAGAAAAAACTAGAGGTGCACTAAAAATATATTCATATATGAATCACAATTCTGTCTTCTAACGATTCTAATGGATTCACAAGTTTCAAAATAAATGCTCTTAAGCAGCGGTTCTTAATACTGCTCCTCGCGTCCCCCTGCTCTGCACACGCTCTGCGTCTCATTCTCTCTCTCTCTCTCTGTCATTCAGCTCAGCTCCAACAATGAACTGTTCCAACTATACACTTATTTTCACATAGCTATGAGAAGCGTTAAACATGGACGCACGTGCAGTTGCCGCACTGTATTAAAGCTTTAATCAGGATAACCAAATATTAAAAACTAACATAAGGAGTAGCATTAACAAATAACAGCGTATCTAAAAGTATGAGACAACAACAAACAAAAAACATAGGCCTACCATTAAAAGCCGTGCTTGCATAAGTTCTGCACGATCCTCTTCATTAATATCCTCTGCTTCTCAATCGGGCTCAAACTGATAAGCGATTTTAAAGGGGTCATATGATGTTGCTAAAAATAACATTATTTTGTGTATTTGGTGTAATGAAATGTGTTTATGCGGTTTAAGGTTCAAAAAACACATTATTTTCCACATACTGTACATTATTGTTTCTCCTCTATGCCCCGCCTTTCTGAAACACGTCGATTTTTACAAAGCTCATCAGTCTGAAAAGCAAGGTGTGCTCTGATTGGCCAGCTATCCAGTGCGTTGTGATTGGCCGAATACCTCAAGCGTGTGACGGAAATGTTACGCCCCTTACTAGGGCTGGGTGATATGGCCAAAAAAATTATCAGATAATTTTTTTCATATCAGTCGATATCGATAATTATCACGATAAATGTCAAATCTTTATTTCTTTAAATAAAGTTTAAAGCCAGATTTTTACTCCAAAGTGAAAGTTGTATAAACCAGACCGTTAATTTTCCTTAACAAAATAAATATCTAAATAAAAAAATGTATTTCTTAGTTTCTGCATGTTCTAATGAGTGATGTTGTTTCAAATCAAGAAACAGATTTGGGTTACCTGATAATATTAACAATAATTATATCACTTTTTGTCTCTTAGAAATGCACATTTGATAGTAGCTTGTGTTAGGATGCAGAAGTAAATTTTTGTTCATTATCAAAATCAGTTAAGATCTCTAAAAATTGTAGCAACCTAAGTTTTATATGGTTAAATTTATTCTGACCAAGTTTTTTTTTCATTTATTTATAAATTAAGCATCGGTCTCTCATAGTAACATACATTTAAATAATGATAAACACAGTTAAAACCACAGATATTGCACCTCAATACCATGGTAAAAATATAACTGTATGGTTTTTAGGTAGCCTATTTGTATGAAAAACAGGGCTGGACAATAATTCAATATCAATATGTATCACGATATAATTTTTTTCAATAACGGTGATATGATTTTTAAACACATTTCCAATATTTCAATATACATTACCAGTGTTTCCCTTATATTGATTTATTTGTGGCATTTGACTTCGTTGAATAAACATGAGCACTGCAGGTTTCAAAATCAAAACACGTTGTGGGTGTTTTATATGAATGTATCTATGAAGGGAAAGGACTGTCTTCAGAAAAGTTTTGATGGCATTTTCATTTTATCTGATAAAGAAGCATTTATGAGCGGAGCTGATTTGATTACAGCCATCACTGGGGAAACCGCTAGTTCTTCCGCTCTCAAAGCGCCTCCTGCTGGCAGACAATCAGTTTGGATTTTCAGTAATAAGCCCGTCTCCAGCAGCATGTTTTTGTTGTTGATCTTTTTTTTCTGCAGCAACTCAGAGCACTTTTCATACTCTTTATACTGGTTAAAGCACATTTGTTTCAATCTATAAGAACAATCCGCCTACACTACCAGTCAAAAGTTTTTGAATAGTAAGATTTTTAATGTTTTTTTTTTTTTTAAGATCTCTTCTGCTCACCAAGCCTGCATTTATTTGATCCAAATTACAGCAAAAACAGTACAATTTTGAAATATTTTTACTATTTAAAATAACTGCTTTCTATTTGAATATTATTTCTGTGATCAAAGCTGAATTTTCAGCATCATTACTCCAGTCTTTAGTGTCACATGATCCAGAAATCATTGTAATATGCAGATTTGCTGATTATCAATATTTAAAACAGTTGAGTACAATTTTTTTCAGGATTCTTTGATGAAGATCCAAAGATCAGCATTTATCTGAAATAAAAAGCTTTTGTAACATTATAGACTACACTATTCCATTCAAAAGCTTGGAGTCAGTATGATTTCTTTTCTCTTTTTTTGTTGAAAGAAATTATAGAAATTAATACTTTTATTTAACAAGGATGCTTTACATTGATCAAAAGTGATGATAAAGACATTTATAATGCAGCAAATCAGAATATAATAGAATTATTTCTGAAGGATTATGCATTAATGATGCTAAAATATAGCTTTGAAATCACAGGAATAAATTAAATTTTAAAATATTTTCAAATAGAAAACGTTATTTTAAATAGTAAAAATATTTCGAAATGTTACTGTTTTTGCTGTATTTTGGATCAAATAATGCAGGCTTGGTGAGCAGAAGAGAATTCTTTCAAAACATTAAAAATCTTTTGACTGGTATGTTAGCCTATAGTTTGAAGTTAAAGATATTAATATTAATTAGGTGAGTCTGAGAAGATTATTTGACAGTCATTTCAAATTGTTTTGTTTGTATGAAGGCTAAATACAAATAAAAGGTGAACATTAATTTATTTGTGCTGTTTTTTTTCTAAAATATTATATGGTTTTATATGAGGTGTCGACAAATTCATTTTCATAAGTTTGTATGCACAGACATCTGTTGTGGGCATTCTTGGCCGTTTCTACGAGGCTTTTTTAAATAGTGTTCATATCGATATCGGAATTACTGTATATCGTATCGACCGAAATTAAGAAATATATTGTGATATAAATTTTGGCCATATTGTCCAGCCCTACTAAAACATTCAGTATATAAATGCACACATGCTATAGCTTAATCACAAATACATACTACAATTATATACCATTACTCCTTTAATAAAATTCAGTGTAAATATCCCAAATTTCTGCCACAATACCATGGTGCAGTGAGTGTTAC
>NW_015505358.1:621322-646641 GCF_001515645.1 Sinocyclocheilus grahami | reverse complement strand
GACTGTTTCCTGATCCTGGGAGAGTAGACTACAATGCCGGCTGTTCTGACGTTTTCATTTTACGGATTTGCCACTGATGATTCAAACGCGAGCAGTGTAGAGTAGCACTTGCTGTTTGTCATTTCTCCAATCACAAATGCAGACATGGTTTTATCTTTACGCGGCGCGATGCAACGCAACGCGAAAAAAAGACAGTATAAGTCATTATAATCAGTAATTATGTCCCCACTGGATGCAACAAATGCCTCGTTTATAATGGGTTTTCATGTTTATGTCTCGTCGCTCCGGCCGGAGAGGATGGTAAGGGGCGTAACATTTCCGTCACACGCTTGAGGAATTCGGCCAATCACATCACACTGGATAGCTGGCCAATCAGAGCACACCTCGCTTTTCAGACCGATGAGCTTTGTAAAAATCGACGCGTTTCAGAAAGGCGGGGCATAGAGGAGAAACAATAATGTACAGTATGTGGAAAATAATGTGTTTTTTAACCTTAAAACGCAAAAACATTTCATTACACCAAATACACAAAATAATGTTCTTTTTAGCAACATCATATGACCCCTTTAATGCTCGTGTGACCGAGTAACGTAAACACATCTGCTCTAGTGAGCTCGTGCCGTGCGGCAGTTTGACCTTTGATCCGTGCGGATAAACGGTCCGTGTGGCGCGATTCAAATGAGTCGCGCTGTTTCATTCCACTTTTGGTGCATAAACATTATATGGAACATTTGTCGAACTCCTCATATAGTTTTCTCAAGTAAAATTATATCGTGATAATTATCGTTATCAAATTATCGCCCAGCCCTACCCTTACCATACTGTGATGCAGTGTACCGGCGCGACGAGACAAAACCAATAAAACCCATTATAAAAGAGGCATTTGTTGCATCCAGTGGGGACATAATTACTGATTATAATGACTTATACTGTCTTTCTATTGTCAGTGGCAAATTCTTTAAATATGAAAGCATACTTAGGTTGGGAGTCAGAACAGCCGGCATTGTAGGATCAGGAAACAGTCCTCTGTTAAATGCATTGCACACACACAAATATTTGGTTTGAACTGTTCTGGAACAGTGTTGTAAATACAACTTAACCACTGATTTCTAGTCGTGCCCTCTGTAGGAAGACCAAACAAAGTAGTTTCGCTTTCACAACGAAACACACAGCGTCTCCACAACATGGCGGCAGAGGCAGCAACAATACTAGAGCAAGAATGAAAGTTACGCCTTCTGTCTTTGCTTGAACATTTGGGCGTGTTATGCAAATCTTCCCACACAGTGATGTAGACATGTTGGGGCGTGTTTAAACTTTTATAAAGAATATCTCTTTGGGTTTGAGACTTTAGTCTTTGCAACTTTAGGGATCTTATCTATTCACGAACAGCTTGTAACACTCCAAAGAGAAAGGAAAAATTGAAATCGCATCATATGACCCCTTTATCGTCGCCATTGTTTACAATACAACCGGAGCATATGCAGCTGAGGTGAGGGGCTGGTCGTTCAGATGCGCACTAGAGGCGGTTTTGCCAATCCCAACACACTGGGCTAGATAACCAATCAGAGCCCATCGTCTATTTCTGAGGGAGGGGCTTCATAAAAGAAGGACATGATCAGTGTGTTTCTCAGAGAAGGGACAGAGAGCGGTGTGGACTAAAGGTCAATTATGTGAAAAATAATGCATTTTTTTAAAAACGAAGCATTAACACTGCATCATATGACCCCTTTATCGTCGCCATTGTTTACAATACAACCGGAGCATATGCAGCTGAGGTGAGGGGCTGGTCGTTCAAATGCGCACTAGAGGCGGTTTTGCCAATCCCAACACACTGGGCTAGATAACCAATCAGAGCCCATCGTCTATTTCTGAGGGAGGGGCTTCATAAAAGAAGGACATGATCAGTGTGTTTCTCAGAGAAGGGACAGAGAGCGGTGTGGACTAAAGGTCAATTATGTGAAAAATAATGCATTTTTTTAAAAACGAAGCATTAACACATGTTAGACTGAACCCCATAAACACAATCAAGCCTAGAAAAAAACAGTGAACCACCCCTTTAACATTTATTTTATTTCAACAAACAAACGTGTTTTTTTATGTTTTAGTTAACTTTTTAGTTTCCAGTCGAATTAAACAATTTAAGGAATATTGAGGGTCAGTAACTAAAGACTAACATTTTTTATGTAAGGCTGAACTTTAAAAAATAATGCATAATGCATCCCCTGTTATGACACATTATATGATTTGTTAAGCAACCAGATTGACTTTTCTGTACATCTAATAATGGCACTGCATCTAATTGTGTTATGAACAGAAAAACTGTCACTGGGGTGGGACCCTTTCAAAAGGTACTAATATGTACTTTTAAAGTATTAATATGTATCTTTAAGGTACTAATATGTTCCATTTAGGAGTAATAAGATACAAAGATGTACCTTTTAGCTTTTGTACCTTAGAGTTCCGGCCCAGTGACAGCTTTGTATCTTTTTTTTCTGAGAGTGCAGCACATGTAGTGCACATGCAGAAAGCAGGACGAAATCCCCTCGCAGACCCCCTCATTCTGTTGTACTACACGTAATGGAAGATTGGCTCTGGAAGCCCAAAGGTCCTTCCTACTTTACCTCCCAGTGGCAGGCTCACCCCGCTCCAGACACCTGCCAAAACACACACACACACACACACACACACTTGCATTTGGAAAGCATGATGAAAGATGGAAAACGGGCCAAAAAGGGAATCTCACATGTAAGGGGAACATTGTGTTGCTAATTGTGAATTTTTCCCCCAGCAGAGTGAGTCAAAGCGGCTGTGATGTTCATAAACAGTGCAGGACTATTCTTGGCACAGCTGGCCTGAATAACTCAGATAGGGAGTTTCTGATATGGGAGCAGTGGCACGTGTGCAGCATGTGATGCTCTCCGATTCCAAAGATGGCCATGAGCAGAGCATTATGGGTAGCTCAGGCTGCCACACACTGCTTTATTCAAACGAACATAAGCTAGATAAGTAAGACCCCATGCTGTTATAGTTAACTGCTGTTAACAAAAACTATTAAAAAAATGTGTATATTTAAATAAAGCTAAAACAAAATATATAAAAAAATACATTAAAATGAGATAGAAATGTTGCCTTGGCAACGAACTAAAATAAAATTAAAGTTGAAGTAATACATTTCCTATAACTAAAACTGAAAAAATAATGAACCCCCCTAATGAATAAAAAACCACAAAAATCTATTAAAGCTTAAACAAAACAGACAATATAAAAATATCATATAATAAAAATATAATTTAAAATATAAATCAAAATATTAATATATTATTTTTCAGTGAATAATAAATAATCATCTTTATCTAAGTGCTTTATCTGAGACACTAACATAAAATATTATACGATAAAATATTATATAATTATTTAAATATTTTGCTCACCTGTTTTTATGGATGTTCTGGAATACAAAAAAAATGATTTACAACCAGACACTGTGATGCTAAACTTCATATATCTGTTTATTCATTTTGAAAAAGAATTATGCAAATAAACAAAATATCAATTTATCTCATAATATGAAAATGTTGTTTTCAAAAGACAGCTGGCTTCAGATTAAGACCTTAGTTTTTATTTATTTGTTTTTTAATATAGTGCATGTTTAAGGTGCTTTATTTGCCAGTGTATTTTCGATTCTAAATATCATTAATGATAAAAAAGTGTTTTTTTAGAAATTCAAAATGTAACAGCATAAACAATAATTAAAACAAACAATAGGTGCTGCAAAAACAGGGTTTTTTTCAGTTGTTTTAATGTCTGCCAGGCAAAAACGCTCACTTCTGATCATTTAGCAAAGTAGCAGCACACCTCTCCAGTTTGCGTCCCATACCAGGAGACACTACGCAACAATTAAACAATAGAATTCGTTCATAAAGATGTACATTTTAAATATATATTATTTTTGTAACCTTATTTTTTAAAGTCCCCCTGCAGTCACTAATTTCATCCCTTAAAACTCTTTGATAATCAAAATGACATATTAAAAAGTTTTTGTTCCCATGAAAATAATTTCTTTTTTTTTTTTGAATGGAACTCTATACCCTTACCTCATTTAGTATTCATGGAATGCCTTTTTTTGTGATGAGCTAATTGCACAATTAATTTCTTAAAGGGATAGTTCACCCAAAAATGAAAATTCTGTAATTACTCACCCTCATGTGACGTTCCAAACCCGTAAGACGTTTGTTCATCTTCAGAACACAAATTAAGATATTCTTGATGAAATCCGAGAGCTTTCTAACCCTGCATAGACAGCAAGGGAACTACCACGTTCAAGGCCCAGAAACGCAGTAAGGACATCGTTAAAATAGTCCATGTGACATCAGTAGTTCAACCATAATTTTATGAAGCTACGGGTTTGGAACGACATGAGGGTGAGTAATTTTTAGGTGAACTATCGCTTTAATTACATCGCGTCTACTATTTTGTAATATTGAGCAGATTCAGAGCATGCAGAACTCAGTACTGAACAAAACTCCAGTGTTTTGAATGGTGAGTGGATTCTGTCTAACTTAATTAACTCTGATTGGCTATTGCAATCATGAAATCAACAGATATGTCTATGGCTACACTGCTCAACGCTGCAAAAACACACTGTAAATAGAAACCTATGACCAGTGGCGATAATAATATGAAAAGCCCCACCCCACAGGCTGACGGGATTGGTTACATGTTTGTGACTTAGAAAACAGGGGTGGCTTCAAACTGGGTTTTTGAGACGGTCTTGGTACACCAAAGTTTTAAGGAGAAAATGCTCAGCAATGTTGTTGACTGCTGAATTTGCAAATGGTTTGTCTTTAAGCATATGACAAACACCAGACGGACATGTAATCACAGGGGTTATTTAAATGTAAAATGTGTGGATAAAAAACCAATAGTCCCTTCAGTCATGTGCTAAATGTGGCGCCATCCTCTGGCTACACCGCACCAGTCAGTCGCAGGGTCCAAGCCCAGGAGCAGGGCATCTGACTGGGGGCCAGCTGGGGCAGACGAACCTTTAGACCAGTGGGTTTCATGGACTCCCACGAGAGGGACTGATATCCAAGCATCACCACCTGATTTGGAAATTAGTTTTGAAACAAGAAAATAGTGTGAATGTCCTGAAACTTCTGCATTAATCAGTTCTGAATAATTAAATAAATAATGCACAGTCATTTGATAAAAACTGAGAGACTCAATCAGAATCGGGACATACACTTCTCAAACTAATTTTTTTATGTTTTTGCAAGAAGTCTTCTATGCTCGACAAGGCTTTAAAACATTTATATTGTCAAATATTATTATAATTTAAAATAACTATGTTCTATTGTCATTTATGTTCAAATAGAATTTATTCGTGTGATCAAAGCTGGATTTTCAGCATCATTACTCCAGTCTTCAGTGTCACGTGATCCTTCAGAAATCATTCTAATTTTCTAAATCTAAGAATGAGAAAATTCTAATATTTGCTGCTCAAGAAATATTTCTGATTATTATCAGTGTTGAAAACAGTTGTGCTGCTTCAGATTTTCGTGGAAACACTTTTTCAGGATTATTTCATGCATAGAAAGTTCAAAAGAATGGCATTTGTTTGAAATAGAAATCTTTTGTTACATTATAAATGTCTTTACTGTCACTTCTGATCATTTTAATGCATCCTTGTTGAATAAAAGCAATCATTACTGTGACTAAGGTAGGGTTGGCTGCTAACATTTAAAGGTAGGTGCTTAGCGAACAATCAATTGTTAAATTTTGATTATTTTTTATATCTACAGTATACATTACCTGCGTCTTAGACAATGATACAACTGGGTCGCTCAGAACAATATAACCATCAGCGGGCCATGAAAGGAAAATAGCATAGATTGTATTCTTCTGATTCCATGTATACCTGTTATGACAAAACAAAACCATACTTTCATTAAAAAGCAAATAAAGGTGAAAAAGATAAAAGCATGAAATGAAACACAGACCTTTGCTCAGTATGTAACAGTACATGATAATGTAACTGACCAAACTCCAGGAGTGACAGTGTCGTTCTGAACTCTCCATGCGCTGCTGTTGTAAATGGCCTCTCCGTTGACCTTGAGCCACTTGCCCATCTGTCGCAGACGCTCCTCAAAGATGGGCACGATGCGGCCGTCGTGTGTGGGACCCACGTTCAACAGCAAATTCCCCCCGCAGGACACGGTCTCAACAAGAGACTGAAAGATAAGCAGGGGACTTCTCAATGCTCAGATTTTGCATAGATACACTAGCGTTCAAAGGTTTGGGCTCAGTAAGATTTATTTTTATGAAACACTTTTATTCAATGATGTGAGAGGAAAGACATTTATAATGTTACAAGAGATTTCAATTTTTTTTAACTTTCCATTCATCAAAGAACCCTGAAACTGTTTCAGATATTAAACAGCACAACTATTTTCAGCATATGTTTCTTGAGCAGCAAATCGGCATATTAGAATGATTTCTGAAGGATCATGTGACACTGAAGACTGGAGTATTGATGCTGAAAATTCAGCTTTGTACCACAGGAATAAAGTCCATTTTAAAATATATTTAAATATAAAACAGTTATTTTAAATTCTAATAATATTTCCACAATATTACTGTTTTAACAGTATTTTTGATCAAATAAATGCAGCCTTGGTGAACAAAAAAGACCCAAAGCTTTTCACATTAGCATATGCCTGGACAATATATTTTCTTAAACTATGTGAATTCACTTTCTAACCTTTTATTTCTCTACCACAATGCTCTAAATGGTTGTTAATACACTGATATACGGTTGCTAGGGGATTGTGTGTGGTTGCTAAGCAGTTTTTTACTGGAAAAAGAGGCACACCCAAGCCTTAATGATATTATGATACCCACAATATACTCACACACCATTTGAAGTTTCAGTTTAATTTAAGTTTATTGTTTATTTATAAGTTAAAAAGATGGAACAGTAGTCTGGAATACGAAAGCCATAATGTTGATGACCGTTTACTATTGCTGCAGATACATGGTTATTATCACGCCGTTTGAAGTATAAGCAATAATAACAATGATGTTTCATATGGTTTCTAAAAATGATTACACAAATGTTACTTTCTTCTTGCCCTTGTAGAGGTTCTTACAGCATGTTACAGTAAAATGACCTCAACTGTACTAACTAATTTCCTCAATACATCACAATTACAAATGGATCCAGGCATTAAAAATTAAAATGTACTGTAGCTCAAGAAAGACACTGGCTTGCTGCAGCATTCCTCATGTGTAAGTCACTCTCGCACATAAGCATCTGAGTGAATGTAAAAGTAAACTCACTGCTATCAGCTGCTCAATGGTGAGGAAGTCGCTGAAGTTGGTGTCTCTCCTGTACCCCCATGACTTCTTGTCAATGGTCATGCAGTTCTCCCACTTGTGTTTCAGCAGGTGTCCGGGGTTGTAGCGATCTGAGCAGGTGTAATATCCGCCATGCTTACATATAGTTCCACATCCCCAGCGGTCATTGGTCACAACAGTGTCACGCACAGGGCTGAAAACACACATTAGCCATCGGTTCGGCTACATGACAGCAAAGACACCTTCACTTAGAAAGTTCCAGTATGTAACCGGTTTCCATTCTCTACGATTATATTTATGATCTAGCAAATTTACAAAGCAAGATCCAAGATAAAATCTAAATTAAGGATCTTTTAGTTCATGTAAATCACAAAACATAATGGTTTTACAGTAGAGTTTTATCAGTGATTGATTTTTCTGAGGCTACGTTCTGGTGATCATTTTAAAACAGGATAATGTTTTTTTTTACATCAAAGTGGTATTAAACTTGCTATATGAATACAAACATTTGTAAATTGTGCCAATTTCTTAAAATAAAATGGGGAAATTAATGGGAAATATGGCAATTTTTGGGGTACAATTTACAAATCAGAAAGGATGACGTAGTCTTTGATCATGTCTAAATATCCAAATACAATGCAAAACCTAATAAAAGTAATTATAAAATTACATATATGTATTTCATAGGGTCATACAGGCAGCTAGAGGTTATACCATTGTATGACATGATTTTCTTTATTTTATTCCCATCAATCTGCTTTCAATGCAATGGATTTTAAATAACGTTGCTACCTATTTTTAACTTTAACACAGTATTAATAAATTAAAAAAACATAATAATAATAATAATATAATATATATATATATATATATATATATATATATATATATATATATATATATATATATACACAATATATAATATAATATACCTGCGTCTTAGACAATGATACAACTGGGTCGCTCAGAACAATATAACCATCAGCGGGCCATGAAAGGAAAATAGCATAGATTGTATTCTTCTGATTCCATGTATACCTGTTATGACAAAACAAAACCATACTTTCATTAAAAAGCAAATAAAGGTGAAAAAGATAAAAGCATGAAATGAAACACAGACCTTTGCTCAGTATGTAACAGTACATGATAATGTAACTGACCAAACTCCAGGAGTGACAGTGTCGTTCTGAACTCTCCATGCGCTGCTGTTGTAAATGGCCTCTCCGTTGACCTTGAGCCACTTGCCCATCTGTCGCAGACGCTCCTCAAAGATGGGCACGATGCGGCCGGCGTGTGTGGGACCCACGTTCAACAGCAAATTCCCCCCGCAGGACACGGTCTCAACAAGAGACTGAAAGATAAGCAGGGGACTTCTCAATGCTCAGATTTTGCATAGATACACTAGCGTTCAAAGGTTTGGGCTCAGTAAGATTTATTTTTATGAAACACTTTTATTCAATGATGTGAGAGGAAAGACATTTATAATGTTACAAGAGATTTCAATTTTTTTTAACTTTCCATTCATCAAAGAACCCTGAAACTGTTTCAGATATTAAACAGCACAACTATTTTCAGCATATGTTTCTTGAGCAGCAAATCGGCATATTAGAATGATTTCTGAAGGATCATGTGACACTGAAGACTGGAGTATTGATGCTGAAAATTCAGCTTTGTACCACAGGAATAAAGTCCATTTTAAAATATATTTAAATATAAAACAGTTATTTTAAATTCTAATAATATTTCCACAATATTACTGTTTTAACAGTATTTTTGATCAAATAAATGCAGCCTTGGTGAACAAAAAAGACCCAAAGCTTTTCACATTAGCATATGCCTGGACAATATATTTTCTTAAACTATGTGAATTCACTTTCTAACCTTTTATTTCTCTACCACAATGCTCTAAATGGTTGTTAATACACTGATATACGGTTGCTAGGGGATTGTGTGTGGTTGCTAAGCAGTTTTTTACTGGAAAAAGAGGCACACCCAAGCCTTAATGATATTATGATACCCACAATATACTCACACACCATTTGAAGTTTCAGTTTAATTTAAGTTTATTGTTTATTTATAAGTTAAAAAGATGGAACAGTAGTCTGGAATACGAAAGCCATAATGTTGATGACCGTTTACTATTGCTGCAGATACATGGTTATTATCACGCCGTTTGAAGTATAAGCAATAATAACAATGATGTTTCATATGGTTTCTAAAAATGATTACACAAATGTTACTTTCTTCTTGCCCTTGTAGAGGTTCTTACAGCATGTTACAGTAAAATGACCTCAACTGTACTAACTAATTTCCTCAATACATCACAAAGTTCATCACAATTACAAATGGATCCAGGCATTAAAAATTAAAATGTACTGTAGCTCAAGAAAGACACTGGCTTGCTGCAGCATTCCTCATGTGTAAGTCACTCTCGCACATAAGCATCTGAGTGAATGTAAAAGTAAACTCACTGCTATCAGCTGCTCAATGGTGAGGAAGTCGCTGAAGTTGGTGTCTCTCCTGTACCCCCATGACTTCTTGTCAATGGTCATGCAGTTCTCCCACTTGTGTTTCAGCAGGTGTCCGGGGTTGTAGCGATCTGAGCAGGTGTAATATCCGCCATGCTTACATATAGTTCCACATCCCCAGCGGTCATTGGTCACAACAGTGTCACGCACAGGGCTGAAAACACACATTAGCCATCGGTTCGGCTACATGACAGCAAAGACACCTTCACTTAGAAAGTTCCAGTATGTAACCGGTTTCCATTCTCTACGATTATATTTATGATCTAGCAAATTTACAAAGCAAGATCCAAGATAAAATCTAAATTAAGGATCTTTTAGTTCATGTAAATCACAAAACATAATGGTTTTACAGTAGAGTTTTATCAGTGATTGATTTTTCTGAGGCTACGTTCTGGTGATCATTTTAAAACAGGATAATGTTTTTTTTTACATCAAAGTGGTATTAAACTTGCTATATGAATACAAACATTTGTAAATTGTGCCAATTTCTTAAAATAAAATGGGGAAATTAATGGGAAATATGGCAATTTTTGGGGTACAATTTACAAATCAGAAAGGATGACGTAGTCTTTGATCATGTCTAAATATCCAAATACAATGCAAAACCTAATAAAAGTAATTATAAAATTACATATATGTATTTCATAGGGTCATACAGGCAGCTAGAGGTTATACCATTGTATGACATGATTTTCTTTATTTTATTCCCATCAATCTGCTTTCAATGCAATGGATTTTAAATAACGTTGCTACCTATTTAACTTTAACACAGTATTAATAAATTAAAAAAACATAATAATAATATAATATATATATATATATATATATATATATATATATATATATATATATATAATAAAAAAAACAATAGAAAATAATAACCTATGTGAATTCACTTTCTAACCTTTTATTTCTCTACCACAATGCTCTAAATGGTTGTTAATACACTGATATACGGTTGCTAGGGGATTGTGTGTGGTTGCTAAGCAGTTTTTTACTGGAAAAAGAGGCACACCCAAGCCTTAATGATATTATGATACCCACAATATACTCACACACCATTTGAAGTTTCAGTTTAATTTAAGTTTATTGTTTATTTATAAGTTAAAAAGATGGAACAGTAGTCTGGAATACGAAAGCCATAATGTTGATGACCGTTTACTATTGCTGCAGATACATGGTTATTATCACGCCGTTTGAAGTATAAGCAATAATAACAATGATGTTTCATATGGTTTCTAAAAATGATTACACAAATGTTACTTTCTTCTTGCCCTTGTAGAGGTTCTTACAGCATGTTACAGTAAAATGACCTCAACTGTACTAACTAATTTCCTCAATACATCACAATTACAAATGGATCCAGGCATTAAAAATTAAAATGTACTGTAGCTCAAGAAAGACACTGGCTTGCTGCAGCATTCCTCATGTGTAAGTCACTCTCGCACATAAGCATCTGAGTGAATGTAAAAGTAAACTCACTGCTATCAGCTGCTCAATGGTGAGGAAGTCGCTGAAGTTGGTGTCTCTCCTGTACCCCCATGACTTCTTGTCAATGGTCATGCAGTTCTCCCACTTGTGTTTCAGCAGGTGTCCGGGGTTGTAGCGATCTGAGCAGGTGTAATATCCGCCATGCTTACATATAGTTCCACATCCCCAGCGGTCATTGGTCACAACAGTGTCACGCACAGGGCTGAAAACACACATTAGCCATCGGTTCGGCTACATGACAGCAAAGACACCTTCACTTAGAAAGTTCCAGTATGTAACCGGTTTCCATTCTCTACGATTATATTTATGATCTAGCAAATTTACAAAGCAAGATCCAAGATAAAATCTAAATTAAGGATCTTTTAGTTCATGTAAATCACAAAACATAATGGTTTTACAGTAGAGTTTTATCAGTGATTGATTTTTCTGAGGCTACGTTCTGGTGATCATTTTAAAACAGGATAATGTTTTTTTTTACATCAAAGTGGTATTAAACTTGCTATATGAATACAAACATTTGTAAATTGTGCCAATTTCTTAAAATAAAATGGGGAAATTAATGGGAAATATGGCAATTTTTGGGGTACAATTTACAAATCAGAAAGGATGACGTAGTCTTTGATCATGTCTAAATATCCAAATACAATGCAAAACCTAATAAAAGTAATTATAAAATTACATATATGTATTTCATAGGGTCATACAGGCAGCTAGAGGTTATACCATTGTATGACATGATTTTCTTTATTTTATTCCCATCAATCTGCTTTCAATGCAATGGATTTTAAATAACGTTGCTACCTATTTAACTTTAACACAGTATTAATAAATTAAAAAAACATAATAATAATATAATATATATATATATATATATATATATATATATATATATATATTAATTTGTTTTCTAATATTTGTATTATTTTATATAGAAATATAGAATGCATAATTTAGAGGTGAA
Source organism: Sinocyclocheilus grahami (assembly GCF_001515645.1). Classification (NCBI taxonomy): domain Eukaryota; kingdom Metazoa; phylum Chordata; class Actinopteri; order Cypriniformes; family Cyprinidae; genus Sinocyclocheilus; species Sinocyclocheilus grahami. The sequence goes on along the minus strand of NW_015505358.1, from coordinate 634,305 downwards.
TATCATCTAATACAATGAAATCCTCTCAAAAAATGTTACGCTTATTGTCTATGGGCTGTATTGACCACAAGGGTCACAATTACACCAGAATTGCAATCTAGAGGTTATACCATTGTATGACATGATTTTCTTTATTTTATTCCCATCAATCTGCTTTCAATGCAATGGATTTTAAATAACGTTGCTACCTATTTTTAACTTTAACACAGTATTAATAAATTAAAAAAACATAATAATAATAATAATATAATATATATATATATATATATATATATATATTAATTTGTTTTCTAATATTTGTATTATTTTATATAGAAATAAATGGTGCATAATTTAGAGGTGAATATCATCTAATACAATGAAATCCTCTCAAAAAATGTTACGCTTATTGTCTATGGGCTGTATTGACCACAAGGGTCACAATTACACCAGAATTGCAGTGGGTTAAAGGAAATAGACTTTGAATTGGATATTTTTCTCTATCTGTTGGCTTCTCGGTTTCAACCTCGCTGTGTAACTATGAACGACACTTCCGTTTATGTGGCCTTACCTCTCGTTATAAAGCCAGGCGAGGAACCCTGTGCTGTTCCAGTAAGAGTCGGGCGCATCTCCGTCACCATCAGACCACAGCACCTCAGGTTTGTACTTGTTGACGATCTCGAACAGTTCGGGCAGGGTCTTTGTGGTAGGAAACACACTGGTATTGAAGGACTTGTCAGCATCAGCTTTGTACAGAGGGTTAAACCACTCAAATAAAGAGTGGTAGAGACCCAGACGCAAATCACTGTGTGCCCGCAGAGCGGTGGCGATCTCATCCACCAGATCCCGCTTCGGCCCGACATCCACTGCGTTCCACATCCACGAGTACTTCGAGCCCCATAATGTAAACCCTGAGGATTTGAAACATATTTGTGGGTGAATCTCACAAAAGCATGTTTGGGTTATATATATACACTGCCGTTCAAAAGTTTGGGATCAGAACGATTTTTATTACTTTTTAAAGAAGTCTCTTATGCTCATCAAGTCTGCATTTATTTGATCAAAAATACAGAAAAAAACAGTAATATTGTGAAATTTGTGAAATATTATTAAAATTATAAATATGTGTTGTTTATGTGAATATAATGTAAAATAGAATTTATTCCTGTGATGCAATGCTGAAATTTCAGTCTTCATTGTCACATGATCCTTCCGAAATATTATCAATGTTGGAAACTTTTTTTTTTTGGAACCTGTGATACTTTTTCAGGATTCTTTGATGAATAAAAAGTACAAAAAGAACAGCATTTACTTAAAATAGAAATCTTTTGTAACAATATACACTACCATTCAAAAGTTTTATTCAGCAAGGATGTGTAAAATTGATAAAAAGTGACAGTGAAAAATTATATTGTTACAAAAGGTTTCTATTTTGAATAAATCAAGCGTAGCGTTAGTTCTGGCAGGTTATGTTAGTCAAGCTCGCATCAGCTGACTCTCAGCTGATCCCCATCTACCTATAGGAATACGACATCTATCTAAGCATTCATATATAAGGTCCCTCAGTATTATCAGCAGTTTTCACATTGCTCAATAGCTAATTACCCTCCTCCATCCCCAGCTCCTCCTCTGTCAGTCAGGATTCAGCCTTCTGATTCTCCTTTGAATCAGACTCATTCTAAAATGTGTACATAAAATTATTGAACTTTAACAATATCTGCAATAAATTTATGTTGGTTCTGTTCTGTTTACCCTGGGGGGGTTATCGCTGCTCTCCCTGCTCTCATCCATGCTAGGCTGCATGAATGCGCAGGGAGTTCTTGCCCAGAACAGAACCATACCGCCAATCCAAACTGTATGCTAATTGTCAATCATCTTTGACGATAGTGGTCCTGACAGAAATGCTGTTCTTTTTATTCATCAAATAATCCTGAAAAAAGTATCACAGGTTCCAAAAAAACATTAAGCACCAAAAACTGTTTTTAGAAAAAAATCAGCATATTAGAATGATTCTGAAGGATCATGTGACACTGAAGACTGGAGGAATGATGCTGAAAATTCAACATTGATCACAGCAATAAATTATATTTTAAAGTATATTAAAATAGAACACTGTTATTTTAAATTGTAATAATATTTCACAATATTACTGTTTTTCTGTATGTGCAGTCTTGGTGAGCATAAGAGACTTCTTTAAAAAGTAATAAAAATCTTACTGATCCCAAACTTTTGAACGGCAGTGTATATATATATATAAATGTGTATATATATATATATATATATACACACACACTGCCGTTCAAAAGTAAAATATATATATATATTATTGTGCATTCATGACAAAATTATGCATCTTCTCTGTCCTATATTTTCTATATAATTTATTTGATTGTCCTGAGATGACTCCTTGAAATGTCAATAAGTATAAATTGTATAATTCATAATTCATAGTGCTTACTTCCAAAAAACGAAAATGTGGCAGTATTTTAGAGTAAAATTACATAGAATGCAATGTTAAACCATTTACTGTTTTACCATTTTCATTGTATATGGTAAATTATCTTATGGTTTTTCCGTAGACTTTATTTACAGTATTTTTCTTACAACAATTATTACATTGTAACTATGTAAACTAATTACAGTTGACAGATACACTGCAGTTGGTGCAAACCTTCATGATGTTTGGTTGTGAGGACAATATATTTGGCTCCAGACGAGGCAAAAATGTCAACCCAATCTTTAGGATCAAAGAATTCAGCACGGAACTGAGGAGCAAATTTTGCGTAGGTGAAGCCGGGTGGGTAATTCTGCTCCATAAACTTCACATAAGACGGGAGTTTCTGGCCCTGCCAATACCACCTGTTGGAAAACAAAACTATTAAGTACAATTAACCTCAAATATATAAATAGAAACATAGACAAAGTGACCAGCCTCCACTGAAACGGCTCCTTTTTACAAAAGTGTACCTGTCAAGGCTATTTTTACCTTGAAATAAATAGGAAAATTATAGTTTGATTAAAGAAAATGTAGCTTACTTTGTAGGACCATTTGGATATTTTGCATTGCATTCTGACATTATTTTTATGAATGTTATGCACAATGTAATGCATAAAATCTAATTCTTACTACTGTAATGAGGAAAAAATGTATTTCACACATCACTGGCATTTTACTTTAATTAAGGTTAGATTACTTTTGTATTACAGTGTTTTGCTATAAAACCCAAAAGTAAAATGTCTAGAGAAGGCATGTGGAAATGTGTATAACTGCATGAAAATAGTCACTTTTTTTTGTGGTGATTATATTTTCATGTTTTCAGTGGTGTATAAAGTACCTGAAAGCCATACTCAAGTAAAAGTACAGATATCCTACCAGAAAATGACTTTGGTAGAAGTTGAAGTCACCCTTTAGAATATTACTTGAGTAAAAGTCTTAAAGTACGAACAGTATTAACAAATCTTAAACATACTTAAGTATTGAAAGTAAAAGTACAAGTAAATGCAAAATGGAAAAGAATCAAATAAATAATATACATAAAATGTTCATACACAGCTTGAGTAGCAAGATTGTGTTCAGTTTGAACTCTTTCTTCCATTTTGCATTGTTGGGTAAGAATAAGAAGCACTTCATTCAGTAGTGTCTTTCATTGACGCTTGGCACTCTTTTGTTGTTGCCTTTTTTCTCTATCAAGTCTTTTAGTAATCATCATAAATCATATATCATTTGAAAAAGCTTAGAAGCCCAAGATTCATCCTGTGCAAACCTTTTTGAAATCGGACATTGCGTTACCATGGAAATGGTACTTTAAAATCTTTTGGTGGGCGGTGTCAAGTGTCATATTACAAAATGTATTACGCTCTTTTACAATCAAAACTTTTTATAATCTTGACAAAAAACATATCATTGGAAAGGTCTCAGTTAATTTGAGATAGAAGTAATATTGACAGAGAAATCTAGACATTTGTGACAGAACAATGCATAAAAAAATGTAATAGTTTGGATGGCACCCGGTGGCTGTTTGTGGTAGAACACCCTAAATAAAATCTCACAGGAACCTCAATTTTTTTCATATCAACTTCAAATTTGGAACATAATTTATTTAGACATAAGGCTTTAATGTTATACCAATTTTAGAGTAAAACCTGTTATGTAAAATATGTATTATATATCAAATAAAATTAATATAGTGCATTTTCTTTACAGTAAATTGAAACTACCATAACTTTTTGATACTTTAATTTTTTTTTTACATTTTTAAAGTTTTTTAATTCAACTTTTGCGATAATCTGCTGATTTTCTTCTTTAAAAAGAGACCATACTTATGTCTGTATTCCAAAGTGTTCATAAATTACAACAATTTACAGTCCTGCAACTGACGGTGACAGGGGTTAAGATTTATCAAATACTTTTCGTACAATAAATATCACATACTTTAAGACTTTTACGCAAGTAATATTCTAAACGGTGACTTCAACTTCTACCAAAGTCATTTTCTGGTAGGATATCTGCACTTTTACTTGAATGTGGCTTTCAGGTACTTTATACACCACTGTAAGTAACTAATATGCTTCGGGGGAAATGTATCGGAGTAAAAGTATACATTTTAATTAGGAAATGTAGTGGAGTAAAAGTAAAAGTTGGCTGAAATATAAAAACTCAAGTAAAGTACAGATACTCCCAAAATATACACTGTAAAAAATGACCGTATGTACAGGCATCATAAGAGGGTTGTTATCTACATAAACACAACACGTGATTGGTTGCACATCTGCCAAATGACAAAAAAACCTGCTGACGCTTCCACATATTGAAACCGGCAAACAAGCCAGCATGAAGGCTTATGAATATTAATTACGTACCACGACGACGTTCGCCGAGTAGTTCTAAATGACGATTGGCTGGAACGCGGTGACCTAATTAATATTCATGATATAAACCGCCCCCCCACATACTAGTGGGATTCCGTCACATCCGGTTAAGCTGTTTATATGTCCTGTACAGGCATCATAAGAGGGTTGTTATCTACATAAACACAACACGTGATTGGTTGCACATCTGCTAAATGACAAAAAAACCTTTAAAATACAGAAACTGCTGACGCTTCCACATTGAAACCGGTGTTCCGGCGAATTCAGTTCCCCTGTTCCCCCCTCACAGCGCCTGCGCAACTTCGCAGTGTTGCCAAGTCCGCGGTTTTCCAGCGGTAGTTTTTAGCAGCAATTGGGCGCTTCTTTTTTAAATATCCTGGCAACCCTGAAACTTCAGTACTAAAATCATGACTTCATGATTTCGCCCGGGCTAAGCAAGTCAGCTTATGGTGGTTTTGCTGTCTTTCTGCAAGTAACGTTCATTTCACCATGTTAATTAGATCATTTGTAATTAAATACGTATTTATGTACGTGACGTCCTGTTCAATCGCAACATAGAGTCAGATTTCCTGCTAATTCTAACTTTTTCCTGTTTTATGAAGTGTAACACCATTTTTTAAGATAGGCTAGATAGATACATATGGCATAACATTTTTTAAAAATTTGAAAACTGAATGTCTATGAAATGTCAGTCAATAGAGCATTTTTTAAACAATGGCACTTAAAATTTTGAACTAAAATTTAGTTGCAACATGTACTGTATGAATGAATAAAAATGCATATTTTTTCAATTCAAGAGAACTTGGAGAATTATTAGTGGCTGCTTTTGAGACTTCTTTTTTTGTGTGGTAATTTTGTGTTTTAATAATGAGATCCAAGGTTAAGATTACGCTAGAAGTTATAAATGTTACATGTTTTTTTTCTCTCTATTTAACAACATTAACTAAAGAGGACTTGACTTTTTCATCACGTCTTCCCTCGGGTAGATTGCATGTTTTCTTGCGTGGCTAGATGTTGGACTCATGAACAATATTCAGTCTGAATTTGCCAAAATGGGGACATTTCCGGTGGGCGTGCACGAGTCTTAACTTTTTGTAAAGAATATCTCTTTGGGTTTGAGACTTTAGTCTTTGCAACTTTATGAACATCTATTCATGAACAGCTTGTAACACTCCAAAGAGAAAGGAAAACTCGAAATTGCATCATATGACCTCTTTAAAATATTAACGTAAAATCTCAAGGGCACTTCAAGTAAATATTTTAGGTTAAAGAAGTTTTCTGCATTAAATAATGAAATATAAAAACAAATGCCGTTTACTTGACAGAACATTTTTTAGTTAATGGATCAAGCTGATTTACGTTGATTATCTACATCTGTGTGGACTTGAGGAGGACTGACTTCATCCATCCACTAACAATTACCAAAACAAGCTGATTCAAACACATTGAGCACTAATGATGAAGAAAAGTAACGTTGAGGTGAAAAGATCCTGCAGCATTTGAGACACTTGAGCTGATGAATCACATTCACACATTTGTAAGTGTGACTAAGCATCCACACAAGTGAAAGTCTGAGTACTTTTGTATGTCAATAACGATGATGTACAAACCCTGAAGTAGATGATGGTGGCAGCCAGCAGCACACCTAAACTCTGCAGTAAATCTCCCAGCGTGTGAATGAAAGCGGCCCTCACGCTGGTGCTCCTGTGCTCTTCTGTGAGGCCGTGACTGTGAGAGTGACGGACCGGAGACTGATGGAGAATGAATGCCAAACTGATGGAAACACACATGAAAACACTGTACAAGATGATGCCATTTCCCAACAAACACTACTAATGAAATCAAATAGCATCACTCACAAGATGTTGAGCGCTACAGCACATGCAGCTGTGATCATCATGACGTCACTGTGTATCTCATAATCATCACTGATGAGCCTCTGAACAGCAAAGAGAACAAGAACCACCGTCACTGTCCAGATGGACAGAACAGACAGAAGAGCCCCTAAAACCTCTGGATGAAACAAATGACAGAAACACTGTGGAACAGATGGAATAGTTATGTACTGTATGTGGCAAAAGTTTGGAATCATTAAGATTTTTCGTGTTTTTGAGAGAAGTGGTTGAAATTATTTGATCAAAAATTCAGTAATAACAGCGATTTAACAGCGATAACCGTTTTAAAATGTAATTTATTTTTTAATTTTCAGTAGCCATTACTTCACAGAAATCATTCTAATATGCTGATTTGCTGCTCATGAAACATTTCTGATAATCATCAATGTTGAAAACAGTTGTGCTGCTTCATATTTTTCACACTTTTATTGAGCAAGGTTGCATTAAACTGATCACAAGTGACAGTAAAGACATTTATAATGTTACGAAAGATTTATATTTCAGATAAATGTTGTTCTTGAGAACTTTCTATTCAGCAAAAAATCCTGAAAAAAATGTAGCACGTTTTCCACTAAAATACCAAGCAGCAAAAACATTGTTGATAATAATAAATGTTTCTTGAGCATCAAATCGGCATATTAGAAGGATTTCTGAAGGATCATGTGACACTGAAGACTGGAGTAATGATGCTGAAAATTCAGCTTTGATCACAGGAATAAATTACATTTGAAAAAATATTCAAATAGAAAAGAGTTATTTTAAATTGCAATAATATTTCACAGTATTACTGTTTTTTCTGTATTCATAATCAAATAAATGCAGCCGTGGTAAGCATTTCTTTGTACGTACATATACATATATATATATATATATATATATATACACACACACACCTGATCGATGCCATCCAAAGGTCAGATGTTTGGACGGTGGTCTAGAGGAAATCCACAATGAGAAGAGACTGATCGAAATGCTGCCAAAGTCAGTGAGAAGATGTGCAGCATCGGTCATTATAGCGAGACTGTGAGCAGCGTAACCACCTGCAAGAGCAGAACGTCAGCACACAAGTCTTAAATGCATCTAAAGATAACAGTAAGTTCATGCCCATTTACTTTTGCAATCAGCAGGTTATACAGCAGACTAAACCCTTTAAACAGAGCATGTCCTTTTATTCTCACCAATGACTTCTCCGATCATGAAGATCAAGCACACAGCACATGTGATGAGTAACCTCCTCCTGGCCCGTGTTTTGCCCTGCTGCTTCAAGCCTGTTTCTTTCAGGCTGTGACAATGTAACGCTTGAGTGTCACGTTTACACTCAAACTGAGTGCCGAGGCATTCATCCTCTGAATTATCCAGAAGACTAAAAGAAACAGAATGAAGAAATCTAGATCAAATACTTCAAACAAGTCAGATTGGTTAACTGAATTTAAGAGACTTACCCCAAAAGTTCAAGCGAGTCCGTCATGGTCTTGTCCTGCTTGTTCTACAAATTCATTATGGAGACAATTAACAAAAAAAATCGTGCTTGTATTTACAAGCCAAAAAGTCAAAAATTGTAAAACTGTAGATAAACTTATGTGAAACTTCAAGTTTGCAGTTGGACTAAAGCCATATGCTGTTTCACACGCTGCTGCTATAACATGTCAGAAAAATGTGTCGGTGCAGTGAAACCATGTTTAGATTTCATCAAGGTCACATTGCAAAACTAGCGATAAAGAAAGAAAAAAACTGGAGGGTTTGGAAAACAGATGCTCACATTTGCACGTGACATCACAGCTAACAGGGAACCTTCTCAGAACAGGTCATTTTTGAACAAACATTCTTCAAGTAATGTTCACAGAATGTTCGTTTAAAGTTATGTGGTGCTATCAAAACGTTAGCACAAAAACACAATTTAAACATTATCCATGGAACGTTTTTCTGAGTCATTTCAGTTGGACGTTTTCTAATGTTTTTTTTAACTGTTACTACAAACCCAATTCCAAAAAAGTTGGGACACTGTACAAATTGTGAGTAAAAAAGGAATGGAATAATTTACAAATCTCATAAAGTTACAGATGGTTTAGACAACTTTCAAAAGCAACATTTCCATAATGTCTGCTAAACTGAAAATCCCCTTTAATGTTTTTATCTAACATTAACATAACCGAGAAAAAACCTTTTGAACATTCAGAAATAACGTTTGCAGAACTTTAGCAAAAGGTTCTTAAAGCAGATTTTGTTTTGCTTGCACATAGAGAAATTTCACTGCTGTACAGATTCACATAAACTGACAAAGAAACTCACATTAAAAGCAGTAGATACAGTAATCGACTATATTTATTAATCTTTCATAATTCCACAAAGAAATCATATAATTTCAATTATAAACAAAACGTTTTTACACACAGAATCTCAGACAAAACCATCCCTGAGGCCGTGCAATATTACCACAATAAACCAAACATTCACCTGCTTTATCACCAGTCGCTTGAATCTTCAAAAAATCTACATCATACCAAATTAGGTTATTTCAAGGTTTGCTTGCAACGGTAGCTAAATAAACCACATATAGTTGTCTGTTAGATAAACTATCAATGTTTATGTGCATATACAGATAAAAAAATACTGTTGGACTTATTCCTTATCATGTATTGGAGACTTAATGACTTCACATTGTACAAATACAGCATTAACAATAAAAACTTTATGTTCTTAATAATTACTGTGATGTAATACACACGAAATGCATGTATTAGGTTTCACTGGAAAAGCATGGTTTAACATATACACAGTGTACGAGATGGTAAATAGAAAAATAAATCAAGCAAATCAGTTAATCTGCTGTTGTTATATAAACAGAACATTTTTATGGTATTACTTCAGGTTGACTTTGTTGTGCAAGATATGTTTGATTGTACTCTAGAGGTCATTTAAAGCAACTGTATGTACGTTTTTAGCTATATTTACGACTCACTCAACTGTTGGGGGCTCTAAAGTCGCAAAAATACACAAAACTACACATAGCTGCTTTAAATGGCGCATCATTGAAGCATTACAATAAAGTGTCTCTGCAATAAAAATCATGAGACATTCAAGCAACCAAAAGGTAATTATAAAATGATGTAAACAAAAAATAGCATTATGTGTGGAGAATGAGCCGCATAAACCGCACAAGCACTGTGTAATATAAACCACTGACGCTCGAACACATTTCTACAGCCAGAAACAGGGAAGAGACAGTCTCCTCAACAAGTCTAGAGGTTGTTGTTGTTTGCTCTATTCATGTGCCACATGTACATCTGGAGTGATCAGTACAGAAGTGTCTCCATCTGCACGATAACACAGCAAAATAACCCTCAGAATCAGAATCTTAATGCCATTTTGTTGCCAAAAAGTACATCACATCACACGGAATATAACGTGCTATTGCTAATAACTAGTGCTGATATTCACCTGAGCTTTTAGGAATAGGCATTCCTACAATCACAGTGTCTCCTGTTAAACAACACAAAGAAAGTAATAGTTAAAATAATAGAAACAAAATAAGAAGAGTTAGCAATATTAGCAAGACGTCACTTCAATGAGTGTTTCGTGATTGATGAATTTGACTATTTATATGATAATTCCACTATTTTTATGCACTACTATTTGTTCATGCTCACCAAGGCTGCATTTATTTGATTAAAAATACAGTGAATGTACTGATAAAAACAGTAATATTGTGAAAAAATATTACATTTTAAAATAACGGTTTTCTATTTGAATGTAATTCGAAATGTAATTTATTCCTGTGATGCAAATTTAATTTTCAAATGTCTTTACCTTCACTTTTGATCAATTTCATGTGCCCTTGCTGAATAAAAGTATTAGAAAAAATCTTACTATTATCTATCTATCTATCACACAAAAACACATTTGTTGTTCACCTGAATTTCCAGGTGCAGGACTGGGAATAGGCTGTCCTGTTATTACTGTGTCATTGCCTGTAAATCACAAAAAATACAGTGATTTGCATGATTTACAGTGCTCTCTTCTTTATTAACAATTACAGGCAGAATCTGGTAAGCTTGTGTTTGCAGTCTCCAGAGCTCCCGCTCCTCACCTCTGTTCTGCTCCTCTGACATCTCCGCCTCCAGCTCATCTGGATCCACACAGTGGACATTGTCTTCGTTCTCCGAACCGCCACATTTACCGCAACAGCAACAACAGCAGCAAAAGCAGCAGCAACATGTGAAGATCATTCCCAATCCCAGGAGCGCCTGAACCCAAAAATAGAAAACAATTAGGCGATTACACCGCTCGTCTTCGTGTTTGCTGAATGAAATCTAATACTTGTTTCTTACTAATTTTGGGCTGCCGATTCCATTTTTGCTTTCAACAAGCATTTGTAAGGTGAAGAATCTTGTACTGTTGCTTAATTAGCAGCAAAAACTGCACAAAGACATGGTTACTATCTTCCTCTGAGCCAGATTACAACTATTTCTTCAATTCTCAGCTGATTTTAATATGCATGAATGATTCTGAAGACATTTTTTAATGGCTAATCTTGATTTCAAGGTTAAAATTATGGCCAGTGACAGAAGAAAATGCAAACATCAGCCAGATGTTTTCTGTTGCATCTGTGGATATTTTACGGCATCCAAAAAGCAACCGAAAATGACAGATTTTGTGAATTTTGAAAAATCTTATTTTGACATTAAGTATTTGAACATATTTTCCCACTCCTTTGAAGATTATAAGTTAAGTGATACATTCTAAATACTTCTTTTTGTCATTAGAACAAAACTTTTGACATTTGCTGTTTTTGTTATTTTGGTAAGTGCATTAAAGCTGATACATATATATATAATTTAAAAAATCTTCAATCTTATTTTGTCAAAAAACTGGAATGTTTATTAAAGGGGTCATATTATGCGATTTCAAGTTTTCCTGTCTGTGGAGTGTTACAAGCTGATTGTGCATAGATAAGATCCCTGAAGTTGCAAAGACTAAAGTCTCAAAACCAAAGAGATATTCTTTATCAAAGTTAAGACTCTGCCACGCCCCCCTAAAACGGCTCGTTCTAACACGCCCCCACATATCTACCTCACTATGTGGAAATATTAGCATAATGCCGCCCAAATGTTCATGCAAAGAAAGAAGGCGTGGTTTCAGTAACCGCAGTTAGTGTTGAAGCAGCATGTCAGGGAGACGCTGTGTGTTTCTAGGTGAAAGCAAAAGCACTTTATTTGGCCTTCATTATACATCATCAAAAGAGTTCAAACAGGCAAAAAAAACAGCATAAGGGTTTGGAGTGACATGAGGTTTGAATATATAATGGAAGAATCTTTATTTTTGGGTGAATTTATGAAGAAACAATGCAATCTGAAGGTCCTAGTATTATTGAGTCTAACCTGTAAACGTCTTGATCTGAGGAGACTGCAAAGGAGATGGCCTCGCTTCCTCAAAAGCTTGCCAAGCAAGTCACCATCTGCTGTTTTACCTCCCAACATGCCATCAAGCACCCATCGTCCATCTATTGCAAGGCTACAAATGTTCTTCTCCCAAAAAGATCCACTAACAGTCCAGAATTACATCAGCTCCCTTGCCTGCACAAACACACACACACACTTTAAAGGGGTCATATGACGCTGCTAAAAAGAACATTATTTTGTGTATTTGGTGTAATGAAATGTGTTTATGCGGTTTAAAGTAAAAAAAAACACATTATTTTCCACATACTGTACATTACTGTTTCTCCTCTACGCCCCACCTTTTTGAAACGCGTTGATTTTTACAAAGTTCATCGGTCTGAAAAGCGAGGTGTGCTGTGATTGGCCAGCTATCCAGTGTGTTGTGATTGGCCGAATACCTCAAGCGTGTGACGGAAATGTTACGCCCCTTACCATATTGTGATGCCGTGTCAGGCTGAAGCGATGATTCAAAAACATGAAAGCCCATTACAAACAAGGCATTTATTGCATCCAGTGGGGACATAATTACTGATTATAATGACTTATACTGTCTTTTTACGCATTGCATTGCATCGGGCCGGGATAGAGTGAGCTGAGGCGGTGGGGTCGAGAACGGCATGCCCCGCGGATGCGACGAATGAGCGGCACCCACATGTGACGACCCTGGGCTGGACTCCGCTTCGTCCACGGTGAAAGTTGATGTATTCCCTCAGCGACCAGCACGGATCAGCTCTAGGCATGACGAAGCAGATATCGTCCTCTTTTGGAAGACCAAACAAAGTAGTTTCGCTTTCACAACGAA
>NW_015505358.1:591596-621280 GCF_001515645.1 Sinocyclocheilus grahami | reverse complement strand
ACATTATTTTCCACATACTGTACATTATTGTTTCACCTCTATGCCCCGCCTTTCTGAAACAAGTAGATTTTTACAAAGCTCATCGGTCTGAAAAGCGAGGTGTGCTGTGATTGGCCAGCTATCCACTGTGTTGTGATTGGCCGAATACCTCAAGCGTGTGACGGAAATGTTACGCCCCTCACCATACTGTGATGATGCCCTGTCCGGCCGGAGCGATGATTCAAAAACATTAAAACCCATTACAAGCAAGGCATTTATTGCATCCAGTGGGGACATAATTACTGATTATAATGACTTATACTGTCTTTTTACGCATTGCATTGCATCGGGCCGGGATAGAGTGAGCTGAGGCGGTGGGGTCGAGAACGGCATGCCCCGCGGATGCGACGAATGAGCGGCACCCACATGTGACGACCCTGGGCTGGACTCCGCTTCGTCCACGGTGAAAGTTGATGTATTCCCTCAGCGACCAGCACGGATCAGCTCTAGGCATGACGAAGCAGATATCGTCCTCTTTTGGAAGACCAAACAAAGTAGTTTCGCTTTCACAACGAAGCACACAGCGTCTTCACGACATGGCTGCAGCATCAACAAAACTAGGGAGAATAAAAGTTACACCTTCTTTCTTTGCGTGAACATTTGGGCGGAGTTATGCAATTCTTCCCACAAAGTGATGTAGACATGTGGGGGCGTGTTAGAACGAGCCATTTTAGGTAGGCGTGGCTGACTCTTAACTTTTATAAAGAATATCTCTTTGGATTTGAGACTTTAGTCTTTGCAACTTTACAGATCTTCTTTATGCACCAAGAGCTTGTAACACTCCAAAGAGAAAGGAAAAATTGAAATTGCATCATATGACCCCTTTCATTTAAATGTGTTCAGAACACTTAAAATACTGACCTTCAGTGAACTGCAGTACTTTTTCCGAAAAATCCTCCTTTTTGTAAATTATTTCTTTTTTGGTGATTGATGAACTTTTCAGGACTCCCTGCCGTTGCTACTTGAATCGCACGACTCAAGCGAACCAGCTGAATAGCAGCAGTGCCGAATCCACTCGCTCCAGCATGAATCAATACAGTCTCATTCGGCTTCACTTTGGCTATAAAAGACAGCAGCATATAGAAATATAATGGTCTTAAAATGCATTTGAACACTTAAAGGAATAGGTCACCCAAAAATGAAAGTTTGTTGAAAATGTAGATGTAGATGAGTTTTTTAATCAGAACAGATTTGGAGAAATTAAGCATTACATCGCTTGCTCACCAATGAAAGTGAATGGGTGCCATCACAATGAGAGTTCAAACAGAAAAATTAAAAAAACATCACAAGTAACACAAACAACTCCAGTCCATCAATTAACATCTTCTGAAGCGAAAAGCTGTGTTTGTAAGAAACAAATCCATCATTAAGATGGATTAAACTTTAAACCATTGCCTCTGTCCAAAATACAAGTCTATAATCCATAATATTGCTTCCTCCAGTGAAAAAGTCCATCCCCTGTTGTTCTCACACATTAAAATCCACCAGCATTTGTTTTGGACTGTTTTCACTTGTAAACGGTGCTTAGTCTTTGCATATTTTGCCTGATTCAGACGAGATTACTTTTTCAATGGAGAAAGCAATATTATAGATAGAGGACTCATATTTTAGCTGGAAGCAATGGCTTGAAGTCAAAAATGTCTCGATGGATTTGTTTCTTACAAACAAACAGCTTTCACTTCTCAAGACATTAATTGCTGGACTGGAGTGGTGAGTGGATTATTGTGATGTTTTTATCAGCTGTTTGGACTCTCATTCTGATGGCACCCATTCACATTCATTGGCGAGCAAGTGATGTAATGCTACATTTTGTCTACGTCTACATCTTAGATTGCCTGAGGGTGAGTAACTTTAAAGCTCATTTTAATTTTTGGTTAAAAAGTCACATTTAAAGATAATAAAACACTGATGTTATGTTACCTATGAAGTGCAAAAGTTGGTAGGCAGTCAGCCAGGCCTCAGGAAGAGCTGCGGCTTGATAAAGAGTGAACACTGACACTATAATTAAAATAGGCCACTTTCATGTTTATGTGTCAAACATTTAACACTTCCTGCGAGAGAAAACAGCATTGAACTCAAATTAGAGTAATTTTAAATTAACCTCACCTCAACAAAACACTCAAAGTTTTGATGTTGTGAATGTTGTTTACTGGCCGTTGGTCGTTCGCATGTCTAAACTGCAGTGAAACGAAACAATGGAAATAATGCAGTAGTACCTCCCCCAAAAATACCATGGTATTAAAATAAAAATAAAAAATACCATAATTAGCATAGTACAACCACATTCTAAAAAGAACAAAACATTCTGAAAATTCTTAGTTTGAAGAAGATCCTATTAATTTACGGTTTTGTAGTTGTAATACTCCTACAGCAGAGATAACTGCAGTAACTACTGTGATTTTAGTGAAAACTAGTTATATGGAGCATAGGGTTAAATTTACTCAAAAAATACACAAATAATGTCCAGCTTGACATGATCTTCATAATCTGTTGGGATCTCGAAAACAGCTAAATTATAGGGTGAACTAATTGTAAAAACATTATTTAATACCATATAATATTCTATTTAACTATATCCATCCAGACTCCAAATTGCTTGGCTAGAGGATATTATATAATACTGATTTGTAACAATAATAATAATAATTTCATCCCTGTCACTGCAAACGCAGACAAGGAACACACTGGGGGAAAATAAAATACAATAAAATAAATAAAAATACGATAAAACACTTACAAACAACTGACGTGTACAGCTGTAGTACATGCAGAGATTAGAGAATCTTACTCGGAGACACCAAACTACTGAAATGTGAAATTTTGCTAAAAAATATTTTCATAAAAATGGAAATGCAAAGGAGTTGTGAGCTATTAAAAATTCTGAAGAGTTCAACCTTCCATCTTTACTTTGTTATTATAGACACAATAGTGATCATGTGACCAAATTACTTTGAAATTCAAAACCCTAAAAGCTGACCGAAAGAAAGACATTGTTTATATGTTTAAGTGTCATAGCAGCAGATTCTTAATCTACATGCTCATACAACACGACAAACCATACGCAGCAGTTTCAGGTACAGAAAATTGACATTTATTATGTATACACAATGTACATATTTGTGTAAAATAACTTAGCCTTGAAACATTCATTGGGGTCCAAATGTCTGAAGCTTCTGAGACTTTTGGTCTCCGCTGTATGCGTGTATATGAGCAGACACTGTGTTTTTAAAATAAATTGAGCTTGGAACAATCTACATCTGTGTGCTTAACCAAAAACTGGTTGTCTGTTCCATTTATTTGTTTCAAGGGAACATCTCAAAATGTCAAAACAGCTAAGCATTAAGAGACCCAAGTCTTGCCGTTACATGGACGTAAGACTGCTGAACCACAAAGAGGACGTCCATCTTCAGTGGAAACTACACAACATCAGCGCCAAATACAGACTCAACCTCAGGCTGCTGGAGCAGGAGCGCGAGCTAGTGCTAAAAGAGCACAAACGGCTGCTTAATTTAAGGGTTTGCGAACCGCACGCGACCATAAACAAAACAATGAGGGCCATATCAGAGGTCAGGATGACAAACGATGCACACGAGACACGATTTTCAAAATCCGCTCCAGCTTTCAGACCTATATCCTCGGTGAAAGCGTGTAAGGATGACAGAGAACAGAGGTTTGCTAAATCAGCATCATTCTCTGTCAAGCAAGTCGATTCTTCTTCATCTATGATAGTCACAGAGAAATTCAAAGCTTCAGAAAACGCTCAGCTTTCCATTCTACAGCTGAAAGACCTGGCGTTGATCGACAGCATCTCTCAGAAAGAGCTGATGTATCAGGAAGAGTATTATCGACGGTATAAAGAAAGACTGAAACAACTGCAGAGAGAAAAACTACAACAGAAAATAAGGTGCTTTCTCAACTCTATAGAGCATTTGACAATGTATGTATGAACATTTGTGTGCTTTTAAGAGAATTTTGAACTGATGAATCATGCTAAATAGTTGTTTGTTTCCTCAGTTCTCTTAAGTTACGTGTGATTCAGCTCTGAATGTAAAGCTCTGTGCATCTCTCAGGTCATATGAGCCCAATGGTAGAGCTGTCTGGTTTTAACTGCACTGTTACAGGACATTATTTACATTAAGGCGTTTATTTTGTCACATTCGTTAAGCGATGCTTCCCATCCTCCTCATGGTCAGGAGAGCTGTATGAGCTGGAGACTCCAGGAGCAACGACTGGTGTTTCTTCCACTGTGGAGATTCTGAAAGTGTTTTATCTACAAGAATAAATGCAAATAAACCCAAATTAACTTGATACCAATTATTTTTCAAATCTTTAAATAAAGATAAATCAAGTGCCTGCTTTGATTACACTGTTGCCCTCATTCCCAAATGAACATCAGTAAGAACACATACATTAAATGACAATAACCAGGATTTTATGATCTTAATTAAATTTTTTCCTACATTTTTTAATAGTTACTGCATAATTTAACTGAAATACAGCCGATAAAGATGCTATGTAATCTCACACGTCATTCTAGTCCATATAAGAATAATATCCATTCAATATTGTTTACCACTTAATGGGTGATTTTACTGAAAATAATTTCATATTTAAGGGATAATTCACTCAAAAATGGAAATTCTGTCATCATTTACTCACCCTCACGACATTCCGAACCCAATTATTCTAAATTAAGAAATTTAAGGGGTCATATGATGTTGCTAAAAATTATTTTGTGTATTTGGTGTAATGAAATGTGTTATGCAGTTTAAGGTTCAAAAAACACATTATTTTCCACATACTGTACATTATTGTTTCTCCTCTATGCCCCGCCTTTCTGAAACACGTCGATTTTTACAAAGTTCTGAAAAGCAAGGTGTGCTGTGACTGCCTAGCTATCCAGTGCTTTGTGATTGGCCGAATACCTCAAGCGTGTGACGGAAATGTTACGCCCCTTACCATATTGTGATGCTGTGTCCCGGCCGGAGTGACGAGACAAAACCAATAAAACCCATTACAAACTAGGCATTTGTTGCATCCAGTGGGGACATAATTACTGATTATAATGACTTATACTGTCTTTTTACGCGTTGCGTTGCATAGCGCCGCGTAAACATAAAACCATGTCTGCATTTGTGATTGGAGAAACGACAAACAACAAGCGCTACTCTACACTGCTCAAAACTCGCGTTTGAATCATCAGTGGCAAATCCTTTAAATATGAAAACGTACTTACAGACTGTGAGTCAGCATTATTTGTCAGCATCATAGACTGTGGTCAGCATGCACGCCGAGGGGAAAACAGGGGAACTGAATTCACCGTAACACCGGCATTGTAGTCTACTCTCCTAGGAAACAGTCCTCGTCCTACGTAAAATGCGCTGCACACATCTGAATATTTGGGTTGAACTGTTCTGGAACAGTGTTGTAAATACAACTTAACCACTGATTTCTAGTTGTGTCTTCTTTTGGAAGACCAAACAAAGTAGTTTCACTTTCACAACGAAACACACAGTGCCTTCACGACATGGCAATACTACAGCGAGAATAAAAGTTACGCCTTCTTTCTTTGCGTGAACATTTTGGGCGGCGTTATGTAAATCTTCCCACACAGTGATGTAGACATGTGGGGGCGTGTTTAAACGAGGTGTTTTAGGAGGGTGTGGACGAGTCTTAACTTTTATAAAGAATATATCTTTGGATTTGGGACTTTAGTCTTTGCAACTTTAGGGATCTTATCTATTCACAAACAGCTTGTAACACTCCAAAGAGAAAAACTTGAAATCGCATCATATGACCCCTTTAAGATATTTTTAACAAAACCTGAGAAAAAAGTCCAGGTACCCAAAACGTAGAAGATCCAAAAAGGTCATAAAATGAAAACACAGGAAGCATGGCAAAACACATTATATAAAGCGATTGAATCTCTTCACAACACTTGGATTAAAACCCTTGATTCAAATGGATTCCTTTTATGATGTCTTTCTGACCTTTATATAAAGGAATAGAAAACTCTTTACGTCCTTTTTTTTGGAGGGACAGAACCTCTCAGATTTCATAAAAAATATCTTAAAGGCACAATATGTAATTTTCACAGCTGGAGGGCGCGCATTCAAAATAAACAAAGAAGCAAAGGCATAGTTTGATGACGCCGTGACTGAGTGTGGAATCATGGGAGTTGTGGCCTTCATCCCCACAGCCGAAGCAATCCGACGGGACTCGGGCAGAAATCATGTTCATAGATGAGCTAATGATTTATTAACGTAGTAGAATGAAGCAGGGTGAGGCTGGTAGCTGTCGAGGCGAAACGAGGCGCTGAACGAGCGTGACACACGGCTCGAAAGCAGCTGAGCTTTTATTATGCCACAGTCGACCGCTTCCGCTGCTTCCGGTCGTGCGTATGTGGGGAAAAAAAAACAGTGCTGTTTTATCATACTTGATACATGTGAAAGTTCTGTTATAATGCTACTCTGTGCGGTCGTCGCCGGTCTATTAAAACGCACAACATATTAAAGCGTCTTTGGTGTTTCCATGTTTTCTACAAAACTAAAGCTGAAATCGAGGGGTTATGACGTCATTGGCAGGCGAACACAATGACACATTGACACGGTCCATGTCACTAGTTAAAATTGCTTATTTCTCTGGATTTAAACACTCTTCGAAACATGTGGGATAATGTAAGAACACAAGTCAGCAAAATATAGAACACTGTTCTAGTGGTTTTTGAATATCTAGTGGTAGTATAAAAAAATCTTACATATTGTGCCTTTAATTCGTGTTTCGTAGATTAACCAAAGTTAGAAGGTTTGGAACGACATGAGGATGAGTAAATGATGACAGAGCTTTAATTTTTAGGTGAACTGTGGCTTTAATTTATACATATTAATTTGTTCTGTTATATCTGCATCTATTTTACCCAATCGACTTACTTTGCATTCAAGCTATACATTTTCTGTCAGGTCTTGCACTTGAACTTATGACCTTGCTGTTGCAAGCTCTATGCTCTACTGTTTGAGATACAGGAATGTTCTTTTTCAAATGAGAAATAGTAAGCGAGGGGTGGAGCTTATCCAGGATCAGTTCAACTGTGATGTGCCGTACCTTCACACTCGATGCTAACCCGGGTTGGCAGACATTGTGTGAGATCGCCGTACTCCAGTGTGCACAGAACAGCTTTGGGAGTCTCGCCCTGTGCTGTACACATGAGCACAAGAATATTGCACAACTGATTGCTCTCCATAACCTCCACCGAACCAACGAGCTCCTGTGGCAAAGACAAGAAAGACTTCTATTCAGCAAAGATGCATTAAATTGATCAAAAGACATCGCTGAATATTTCTCTTTCAAATAAATTGTTCTTTTGAACTTTCTACTTATCAAAGAATCCTAAAAATATATCTATCTTGGTTTCCACAAAAATAGGAAGCAGCACAACTGTTTTCAACATGGATAATAACAAGAAATGGTTCTTGAGCAGCAATTGAGCATATTAGAATGATTTCTGAAGGATCATGTGACACTGAAGACTGAAGCAATGATGTCTTGCATCGCAGGAATAAATTATATTTTAAAATATATTCAAATAGAAAAGTTATTTTAAATTGTAATATTATTTCACAACATTACTGTTTTTACTGTATTTTAGATCAAATAAATGCAGCCTAGTATTTACAGTGAATGCAGGAAGCCGGAATACCTTGAGGAGGTAGACCTGCTGTCTGCGACCAGCTAAAGCGTTGAGTTTCTGGCTGAGGGTTTGCAGGAAGCCTTTGAGGTCTTTCTGCAGGATCTGTTTGGCAATACTCTCGAGTGGGAATGACGGGGGGATGTTATGACGAGAGATCTGCACGGTGCGCGTCAGGTCCAGCTCCATGTTATACGTCTCCAAATACACACCCTCAAAGGCCGTGTGAAAAGACACACACACGCTTTTCCCTTCCTTACACTCCACCAAATCATAGCCACCTGAGAAAGACAGCACAATCAATCAGGCCTAAAACAGAGGCAATGACCTGGCCGTGAACTTAATATGATTTAGTTGGTACAAAATTACCAATTAAGTGATGAGCACGCTGAAGGTCTTTCAACTGCATTCTCCAAGCTGTTAACAAAGACTTCTGTAGTTCAATGAAGCCGCCTGCAGCATCAGCATCATCCAAAGGAAGATCTTTGCTGATTTTATCTTTCAGGATCTGCCGTGCAACGTGAATAAGCAGATAATAAAGCTCATACACATTTAGAGTAAGAATTATGAATAGTAGTGCTACTCTGCACCTATATAAAGACACTGGATTTTTACATTATCGTGTCAATGAGAAAATTAGATGTTATATAAATGTCTCTTTACCTTGACAGCGTCTGCCTGATGTTTGAGTTGATCTCTTTGGGC
Source organism: Sinocyclocheilus grahami (assembly GCF_001515645.1). Lineage (NCBI taxonomy): Eukaryota > Metazoa > Chordata > Actinopteri > Cypriniformes > Cyprinidae > Sinocyclocheilus > Sinocyclocheilus grahami. The sequence continues at coordinate 612,852 of NW_015505358.1, read as the reverse complement.
ACGGAGGGCCACGGCTCTGACCTTGAGCATCTCTAATCTCTGAGACTCATGCTGGTCCTGCTGTCCCATACCTCTCCTCTCTAAAGCCATCAGGTGACCCAGAACACCTGACATATCATATAACATAAGCATGCTTAAAAAAACAAAAAAAAACAGAGTATGTGAAAATACACTTACACTACCAAACATTTGGACACAGCTACACATTCTTTATTAGGAATCATTTTCACATAGTGGAATCATTGTAATCAAAATTTTAATAATAATAATAATAATAATAGCTTGTTATTGTGACTAACCTTAGATTTCATATTTTAATAAAGGAAAGGAATAGTTCACCCAAAAATGCAATGAATAGGTGCCGTCATAATGCATTATTATGGATTACAGTATTTTGGTGCAATGATTTAAAGTTAAAAACATCCTGATGATGGATTTGTTTTTTTACAAACAAGCAGCTTTTCACTTCACTAGATGTTAACTGATGGACTGGAGTGGTGCGGATTATTGTGATGTTTTTAATCAGCTGTTTGGACTCTCATTCTGACGGCACCCATTCACTGCAGAGCATCCACTGGTGATAAAGTGATGCAATGCTACATTTCTCAAAATCTGTTCTGATGAAGAATCAAACTCATCTACATTTTGGACGGCCTGAGGGCGAGTACATTTTAAACAATTTTCTTTTTGGTGAACTATTCCTTTAAATTAATAGTACAATGGTATACTTTTTTAAGTCATTGATGTCTGAATAAAGAATATATCCATTTATTAATTAATTGTTTTTTAATTGGATAAACTGACTGAATTTAATGTAAAACAAGTGATATAGTTTGATTGTATACTGTAGTGCTACTCAGTTATTATTTCGGTATTGCAAATTAACGTTGTGTGCACTTTAATTTATGTCGTTTGTTGTTGAGTTAAATTTTCTCTTGTAATGTCCAACTATATGTTCTGTCGGTGTTATTTTGTTAAAAAATAGTAAAGATACTGAGGGAAACGTTAAGCATTGTAAGGAGCCATGTAAATTAATGACAATAAATTGAGTTGTATGTCTACAAAATGAATTCCATGCATGTAGACAAACCCGTCAAAACAAAGTTTCAGACACCTAGAAAATCGTAGAACAGAAGTATAAATTTAGTCAGGTGTGTCTAAATAGAATACGTATAAAAGTTTCCAAACGCTCTGACATGTTTGACACGTTTAGTTGGTAACAGACTGTCGTGTGTTTACCTTGCTCCACAGTTTCCACCTGGCCGTCCATAACTTTATTCCTGACGCGTGAATTTTAAAATTTTGCTAATTTATTTCTTTGTAAATAGAACGTTTCGAAAATCGAAATCTGGCGCGCTATTAGTGTCCTGCGACCTCGGAAGCTAAAACCCAAACAGCGCTGTAGCGCATCATCACTGCGCGCTGTTTGCGCAGCCGCGTAATCTATGCTCTATTTTCGCTATTTTCTCCCCCACGTGGATGCATTTTTATTGGAATGCGCGTATTATTAGTTAATATTAAATGTAATGTACATCCAATTCTTAAAAAAAATACGTGTAGAGAAAAAAGAGTTGCATATGTGTGCTAGAAAACAACTATCAGTGATCATCTTTAGATTGTAAACTGTAAGGTGCACAGTGTGTTTGACTGATAAAGTGGCTCAGTAACCTTCAGGCGTGATGGCAGCTCTAACGCTGGGAGGAGTGAGACACTGACATTCACTGTCTGGCCCCCGGATGACACACATGAAGCGTTTCGAGCTCCACTGATCTGATTGATTACTTCAGGTAGGAACACCTGCATGTCGAGCAAGCATGTAAGTTAACGCACTGCATGTGCTTTTGATGATGAGGAACCCTGTCCACTGTATGAACGCTGAGAAACACAGCATGCGTTCACCAACTAACCCACAATAACAAGGAAGTGAAAATGCACAGACAACTGTTACAGGGATAACTAGGTAAATCAGTGAGCAAATGTGAATATACTTAATGTTTTTTAATTAATGATGGTTCTGGGCCATGCATTTGGGGTAAAGTTGAAACCGAAATCCAGTCTGTGCAAACTAGTTGCAACTGCCAGGAACTGTTAACCCCGTAGTGCCTGTGCCTCGTGGTTTAGCGTTCACCATCCCTGATTAACCCATTGGAGTCCTGCAGAAAAATATGCTAATATCATGGTACTGTGATATATATATACCATGATGCTGATGAATGATTACCATATTTAATTATGTACCTCTTTAGATCATTAGAGTTTGGTTCTGGAAGTAAAAAATAACATTTTCTCTAGAGAATTTGATATTTTTAGACCCTTCTAGACAGACTCAATTTGAAATTTGAGGTTAAATGATAAATTTTGCTAATTTGTTTCTTTGTAAATAGAACGTTTCGAAAATCGAAATCTGGCGCGCTATTAGTGTCCTGCGACCTCGGAAGCTAAACCCCAAACAGCGCTGTAGCGCATCATCACTGCGCGCTGTTTGCGCAGCCGCGTAATCTATGCTCTATTTTCGCTATTTTCTCCCCCACGTGGATGCATTTTTATTGGAATGCGCGTATTATTAGTTAAAATTAAATGTAATGTACATCCAATTCTTAAAAAAAATACGCGTAGAGAAAAAAGAGTTGCATATGTGTGCTGGAAAACACGATAACTATCAGTGATCATCTTTAGATTGTAAACTGTAAGGTGCACAGTGTGTTTGACTGATAAAGTGGCTCAGTAACCTTCAGGCGTGATGGCAGCTCTAACGCTGGGAGGAGTGAGACACTGACATTCACTGTCTGGCCCCCGGATGACACACATGAAGCGTTTCGAGCTCCACTGATCTGATTGATTACTTCAGGTAGGAACACCTGCATGTCGAGCAAGCATGTAAGTTAACGCACTACATGTGCTTTTGATGATGAGGAACCCTGTCCACTGTATGAACGCTGAGAAACACAGCATGCGTTCACCAACTAACCCACAATAACAAGGAAGTGAAAATGCACAGACAACTGTTACAGGGATAACTAGGTAAATCAGTGAGCAAATGTGAATATACTTAATGTTTTAAATGAATTATGGTTCTGGGCCATGCATTTGGGGTAAAGTTGAAACCGAAATCCAGTCTGTGCAAACTAGTTGCAACTGCCAGGAACAGTTAACCCCGTAGTGCCTGTGCCTCGTGGTTTAGCGTTCACCATCCCTGATTAACCCATTGGAGTCCTGCAGAAAAATATGCTAATATCATGGTACTGTGATATAGATATATATACCATGATGCTGATGAATGATTACCATATTTAATTATGTACCTCTTTAGATCATTAGAGTTTGGTTCTGGAAGTAAAAAATAACATTTTCTCTAGAGAATTTGATATTTTTAGACCCTTCTAGACAGACTCAATTTGAAATTTGAGGTTAAATGATGCTCCATAAAAGCTGTTAATTTTTGCACACACAAAAATCCAGATGGACCAATAAGAAAAGCTACTGTAATTTAGAATTTTATATATATATATATAAATGCATGGTCTTGTTTCAAGAAAGGATTTAAAAGCATATAAAAAAAATTAAAAGGTATAAGCAATATATGCAACAAGACCATGCATATATATCAGTTGTTGATTGGATGTTAAAAAGTGGGCGTGGCACTCAAAATGGAGGTGGATCTGAACACAAACTGCCGAGTTTTAAGCAAACTAAATGCTTGGATAAATAAAACATACATGGATGAAAATGCATGTGCAACCTAGATAAGCTGAATTTAAATTTTATACTAACTTTAAGTGGACTAAATGATTGGAAAAGTCCTACAAATGTCACCAGAGAGAAGCCTGACATTTTCAGACCCACTTTAAAAATGTCAAAAAATTAAAATAAAAAAAGTATGATTCATTCACAGTCAGATCTATAACATGCATTTGGTAGATTGATTGGGTGAATTTTCATTTCAATGTGAACATACTAGCACAACATGGAATCATAACCTGATTGATTAAGTACTTATATCAGTTGTTGTGATATGTTTCAGGTTGTCAGATTTGCAGATCAATGGCTTTGACCTTTGTCCTGATCACGCAGCGGAGACTCTAATATCACGCTTCATGCCTGCAGTCTCAGTATGGATCCCACGGGGCAGAAGTACTTCACTATTATTGATTATGTGATATTTGCGTTGTTGTTGGTGGCCTCCATGGCCATCGGGCTGTACTACGCCTTCACCGGAGGACGGCAGAGCACCACGCAAGAGTTCATGTACGCAGACAGGAGTATGAAGTGCCTGCCACTCTCTCTGTCTCTCATGGCCACCTTCCAGTCGGCTGTGGCTATCATTGGCACGCCGGCTGAGGTTTACGCCAACGGCACGCAGTACTGGTTTATTGGCTGCTGTTATATTCTGGGTCTCCTGATACCAGCACACATTTTCATTCCTATGTTCTACAGACTGCATCTCACCAGTGTTTACCAGGTACACATCCTTTCAAAATATTGCAGATATCATCTAGAGACACTCTAGGTTCTTTATTGGCATCAGTGGTTCCATTAAGAACTTATGAATGTCAATGGAATCTTTCCATTCCACAAACTGTTCTTTGAGGAAGAAGGTACTTAAGATTACAAAAATGTTCTTTACACTTAGAAAACCAAAGTTATTTTAAAGGAATAGTTCACCCAAAAATGAAAATTTGCTGGAAGTTGACTCACCCTCAGGCCATCCCAGATGTAGATGAGTTTGTTTCTTCATCAGATTTGGAGAAATGTAGCATTGCATTACTTGCTCACCAATGGATCCTCTGCAGTGAATGGGTGCCGTCAGAATGAGAGTCAAACTCTCATCTGGACTCATTCTGACGGCACCCATTCACTGCAGAGGATCCATTGGTGAGCAAGTGATGCAATGCTACATTTCTCCAAATCTGTTCTGATGAAGAAACAAACTCGTCTGCATCTTGGATGGCCTGCGGGTCAGTAAATTTTCAGCTAATGTTATGAACTTTTCCTTTAAGAACTGTTCACTAAATGGTTCTTTGGAGAACAAAAAAACTGTTCTTCTATGGCATCGCTGCAAAAAACCCTTTTAGAACCTTTAGTTTTTGTAATAGTTTATCAACATCCTGGCACCACTATTTCACCACTAATGTTTTCTTTTGTCATTGATTGCTTTATTAAACATGCTCATATCTCATTCACTTCACAGTATTTGGAGCTGCGCTTCTGTAAAGCCGTCCGAATTTGTGGCACTGTTACTTTTATTTTTCAGATGGTAAGTTCCAGCCTCTCTGTTGTGAAATAAATGAGCATTTTTGCATATTTAATGCATTGCATGGAGAGAGTTACTGTGTGGTTCCTTTTTGCAGGTCGTTTATATGGGTGTTGGCATCTATACACCTGCTCTTGCATTGAATGCAGGTAATGTTACAAATATATATAGTCATAATTAACATTATTAATGCATGAACACAAATATGACTGCCTGTTGTAACTAATAACATGTATCTGTCTCTAGTTACTGGTTTTCATTTATGGGGAGCAGTATTGGCGACTGGGTTAGTGTGCACTCTTTATACCGCACTGGTAAGAGGATTTTCAGTGGTTTAAGGTTGCTTACTTTACAGATTACATGCATCTGGTCTTACTGTGCACAGTTCATCAGTGCATGATATCAAATGTTTGTCTATGGAAACTTCAGCTTGCTTTGCATCTTAAACATTTCTTTTCGGATGACAGCATTTGACGTTAACCATTAACCCTATAAAGCCCACTGTATCATATGTGACCCTGGACCACAAAACAATTTTTCAAAATTGAGATTTATACATCACATGAAAGCTGAATAAATAAGCTTTCCATTGATGTAAGGTTTGTTAGGATAGGACAATATTTGGACGCGATATAACTATTTGAAAATCTAGAATCTGAGGGTGCAGAAAAAATCTAAATACTAAGAAAATCGCCTTTAACGTTGTCCAAATGAAGTTCTTAGCAATGCATATTACTAATCAAAAATTAAGTTTTGATATATTCACGGTAGGAGATTTACAAAATATCTTCATGAAACATGATCTTTACTTAATATCCTAATGATTTTTAGCATAAAAGAAAAATCTATCATTTTGACCCATACAGTGTATTTTTGGCTATTGCTACAAATATACCCCAGTGACTTAAGACTGGTTTTGTGCTCCAGGGTCACATATTTGATACGCAAATATGTAGGGCCTCTAAATGATCAACATGATCAAAACCCATTGTACACAATCTACTACATGCTTTCTGTCGTCTGATTGATAGTTTATACTTTTTTAGCACTTAAAAGGCCATTTCAGGTCATGATTCACATGTCTTTTTGCTGTGAAATCTAATTTTTATAAAGTAAACGTAAGATTGACGTATATACTACATAATTGTTTGGAAAGAATTGTTCAAATGTGAGTATCAAATATGATCATCTGGCTTTGGAGAAATGTTTATTTGTTCATCTCTCAATCATCATTGTATTGCAATGCGTTATATGTTTTAAAACTAAGCATTTAAATATAACCTTACTAAGACAAATTATTTGGAGATATATTTATATCATTTTATGTATACTGTTATAAAGATCTGCTTGATTTACATTACAAGCTATCAGGATTTCATCTTTTTGTCCATATATATTAGCATCAAATTGCATGTTTTTGTTCAGTTTGGGCCCCTGAATAAAAATCCTCGAGTATGAGCTCCATGCTTTTATTTTATCATACCATATGGGCCATAAAAGCCTGTATCATAAAGATTCAAAACATGCAGAAAACACATGCAAAAAAATAGATTTTTCAGATTATTATTTCATGTCAGGATTTGCAGGGTTAAATATCCTTAGAATTAAAATGGGCTGCAAATGTAATTTTATTTTCGGTTGGTTACTTTGTTTTCAATGTCTCAAAGAAGTTGTAATTGTTTTTGCAGGGTGGGCTGAAGGCAGTGGTCTGGACCGATGTTTTCCAGACAGTAGTGATGTTTACTGGTCAGCTGGCCGTCATCATTGTGGGCGTTCATCAGGCTGGTGGTCTGTCTGATGCCTGGGTGAAAGTCAGGGATGGTGGACGCATTTCTGGGATTGAGTATGTTCACCTCATGGTGTAGATGGCATAGCAGCTGGTAGCCAGCACATTTAACCAGCAGGTTGTGCCATGAACGCATCTATTAAACCCAAGGGTTTTCAAATGGTTTGAAGCCAAGGACCCCCAAATATGATGATGATCCCCTTTTGAGGTTAGGCAGCTGTTTATTTAGATGTATAAAGTCCATTTATAGTATGAGAAAAAATATTTAGGCCAAATGTCCACAATAGATGGTTTTTATTGTGTCATTGAACTAAACTAACAGCAAATAATTGAAATAGTTAATTAGAAAATATTTACTTTAAGTAGATTGATTTTTTTAGCCACTATTAATGTTAGATAAATTAAAATCTATATTTATATACCACTTTTCACAATAAATATTGTTCCTAAGTACATAAACCATATGCAGATTTTTTGTCAATAGAATAAAATAAATGTGATGTTAATTTAACCCCTTAACTGTCACCCCCCATTTTTTAAAATAGGCATGAAAGTGCACTATCCAAACTTAAATTGTTGTAATTTATGAACACTTTGGAATACAGACCTAAGGTTGGGCTCTTTTTAAAGAAGAAAATCAGCTGATTATTAAAATTCCAAAAAGTTATAAGTTTAAATTTACTGTAAATAAAATGCACTATATTTATTTTATATATAATAAATAGTTTACATAACAGGTTTTACTCTAAAATTGGTATAAAATTAAATCCTTGTGTCTAAATAAGTTATGTTCCAAATTTGAAGTTGATAAGAAAAAAAAATGTAGGTTCCTGTGAGATTTTATTTAGGGCGTTATACCACAAACAGCCACCGGGTGCCATCCAAACTCCACTGAATTTTTTTTATGCATTTTTCTGTCACAAATGTCTAGATTTCTCTGTCAATATCTACTTCTATCTCAAAATAACCACCATATATGGAATCCTGAGACTCAGACCTTTCCAGTGATATGTTTTTTGTCAAGATTATAAAAAGGTTTGATTCTAAAAGAGCGTAATGCATTTTGTAATATGAAACTTGACACCGCCCACTAAGGGGGAGGAGACCGCCAAAAGATTTTAAAGTACCAATTCCATGGTAACACAATGTCCGATTTCAAAATGGTTTTCAAAGGATGAATCTTGGGCTTCTATGCTTTCAAATGATAGATAATTTATGATGATTACTAAAAGATTTGATAGAGAAAAAGGACAACAACAAAAAAGAGTGCCAAGCGGTCCCACAGGTCGGACGGTGACAGTTAAGGGGTTAATGGTTTCCATCTTCATATAGCTGAAACTAGAATTATTATAAAAATTGGTCAATGTTTTACATTTAATTAATATCTTAAATTAATGTGTTAACTCGCAATCATTAACAAAAATATTTTTTAATTTTCAGTTCTTATATTTTTGACTTTGTAAATCCCTCTATTAAATGACTGCTTGCTTTTTTTTGTACCAAGTTTTGACCTTGAGAAATTTCTCAATTTAGCCATATTTAATTAGACTGCCTCAGCACAAACTCACAGTTCTGATGTTTTTCTCCCAGTTTTGGGAGACTTTTTTTCTGGCAGTTGCAAGACATTAACGTGAGATATAAAATCGGAATTGCAAGATATAAAGCCAGAATTGTGAGATATAAACTTGCAATTGAAAAAAAGGAAAGCTTGTTTCCGCCACTGAATAAAAAATATTAAAGTAATTGTGACTTTTCATCTCACAATTCTGAGATTATCTCTCATAATCTGGGTTTTTCTTCTCAGAATTGCAATTCTGAGTTTATAGCTTTTTTTCCTTAGAATTACCAGAAAAAAAAGTCAGAATTGTGAGATTTAAAGTCACAATTACCTTTTTATTTTTGTGGCAGAAATAAGCTTCCATAGGCATCCGTGAACATATCCATGATCCTAAATATTAGATGTAGGCATGTAAGTCGTCCCATTCTGTTTGTGCTACAGACATGAATGCTATTGTACTGATACTCAGAGTCATTTCTCATGTTGACGGTCTGTGTCTGTCCAGCCTGAACCCCGACCCAACGGTGAGACACACGTTCTGGACGTTAGGTGTTGGAGGGGTGTTTCTGATGCTGTCTCTGTATGGAGTGAACCAGGCTCAGGTTCAGAGGTACCTCAGTTCTCGTACAGAGAAAGAAGCCGTCATGTAAGTGTTCCTTTTATTCATGTACAGCCCCCTAAGGCTCTCAGATGAACGTATGTGTCACAAAACATCACGTGTTCTCGTGCAGGTCCTGCTATATGGTGTTCCCCTGTCTTCAGGTGGCTTTAATGCTCAGTTGTCTGATGGGGCTGGTCATGTTCGCTTGCTATGGTAACAACAGCCCTCTAGAACAGCAGTATATCACATCCAAAGACCAGGTTAGAAGCACCAAACACATGTGATTGCATATATAATTCTATTATTTGGGGCCCCCTGATATAAATAGTGATATATGATGTGTTTTGACGTTACAGATGGTGCTTTACTTTGTCATGGACATGTTACAGAACTTCCCTGGACTTCCTGGATTGTTTGTGGCGTGTTTGTTCAGTGCATCTCTCAGGTAACAGCATGATGTTTGAAGCGGTCATATGTCACAGATCATATTTCAGTCAAATATTTAAATTTTTTTGCATGCATTCTTTCTATTCTTTTATTTTTATGTCTGTTCTTCCTTTTTCTTTTTAGTATATAGATATCTTTTTTTAAATATATATGTCTAATATAATATGTCTGTATAATATATATGCATAACTTTGTAGCTATTGTATAGTGTAAATTGTAAATTCATATATTTCGTACATTCTGTACATTTTAGTTTATATCCTTCTTTTTTTTTTTTTTTATACCCATAATTTTACATTTTTTGTAACTAGCTATTGTATAGTGTAAATTCATATATTTCGTACATTCTGTACATTTTAGTTTATATCCTTCTTTTTTTTTTTTTTTTATACCCATAATTTTACATTTTTTGTAACTGAGTGGTTGTAAAAACATTTCACTGCATGTCATTATGTATGGTTATTGGTTATGTATGTGATATAAAAATTTGAATTGAATAATGACTATAATAATCGGAATCTGATGACAGTCTTCAAAGAGAATAATTTTAGAAATCATTATTTCTATTTGAAATATATTTTTATATATATATAGGCACCAATGCTGCATTTATTAAATCAAAGATATAGTAAAAACAGTAATACTGTAAAATATTATTATTATTTAAAATAACTGTTTTCTCTTTGAATATGTTCAAATGTAATTCATTCCTCTGACGTAAGGCTGGATTTTCAGCAGTCTTCAGTGTCACGTGATCCTTCAGAAATCATTCTAATATTCTGATTTGCCGCTCAAGAAACATTTCTTACGATTATCAATTTTGAAAACCGTTGTACTGCTTCATATTTTTGTAGAAACCATAATACACTTTGTTTTTTTTTATGATTTGAAAGCTCAAAAGAGCAACATTTATGTGAAATAGAAATCTTTTGTAACTTTATAAATGTCTTTACTGTCACTTTTGATCATTTAATGCATCCTTACAGAATAAAAGTGAAATAAAATAAACCTTACTGACGAATTTTAAGTGGTAGTCCATGTTCATGCAAATCTGCTGCTATTTTTGTTTCTATAATAAACTAGAGATACAGACAGTAGTCAGTGCACAAGCATGCAATAAACCTATAGAAAGTAAACTTATTTGTATATAAAAATGAGATGTTCTCCTTCTCATTCACAGTACAATATCCTCAGCTTTTAACTCATTAGCCACGGTGACCATGGTGGATCTGATCAAACCCCATTACTCCATGACGGAGGCCAGAGCCACTCTGCTGTCAAAGATGCTGGGTGAGACATTATCTTCATTTGAAATGATTTCCGTCTCCCCACTGATGCACAATTATAGAATATGTTTCATCTGCTTTCCCCTTTACTCAAAGAGATCAAATGAAGCTTTCAGTGAGCATCTTTATAATGCATGATTATATTCCTCATCCAGCTCTATCATATGGGATTATATGTGTGGCTATGGCTTATGTCGTCCATTTGATGAACAGTTCAGTTCTTCAGGTAAGCGTGGATGCTTTTATAAGCGCTTGTGAGTTTATAGCAGTAATCAATTTATGTTAACCAATAAAAATATATCCTTGTGTTAAATCAGATTAACCTCTATTCTCTTAAAAATAAAAGTTCTCTATTGCCATTGATGGTTCCATGAAGAACTTTTAACATACATCGAACTATTCGGTTAAACAAAATGTTCTTTGTAGTTGAAAATGGTTCTTTAGATTATTAAAATGATCTTCACGCTAAGAAAAAATAAGTACATTTTGAGAAAATGTACTATCCCTCAGGCCATCCAAGATGTAGATGAATTTGTTGGAGGAATGTAATTTAATGAAATGTAGCATTGCATCACTTGCTCGCCAGTGGATCCTCTGCAGTGAATGGGTGCCGTCAGAATGAGAGTCCAAACAGCTGATAAAAACATCACAATAATCCACAAGTAATCCACACCACTCCAGTCCATCAGTTAACATCTTGTAAAGCCAAAAGCTGTGTGTTTGTAAGAAACAAATCCATCATTAAGATGTTATAACTTCAAACCGTTCTAGTCTAAAAGAGTCTATAATCCATGGTATTGTTTTCTCCAGTGAAAAAGTCATCTCGTCTGAATCAGGAGAGAAATATGCACAAATCAAGCACCATTAATAGGCCTAAACAGCTCTAAACAAATATATCAGTGGATTTTGATGTGAGAGGACAACAGGGGATGGACTTTTTCACTGGAGGAAGCGTTATTATGGACTTGTATTTTGACCAGAAGTGACGGTTTAAAGTCGAAACGCCTTAATGATGGATTTGTTTCTTACAAACATGCCGCTTTTTGATGTTATTTGATGGATTGGACTGGTGTGGATTATAGTGATGTTTTTATCAGCTGTTTGGACTCTCATTCTGACGGCACCCATTCACTGCAGAGCATCCATTGGTGAGCAAGTGATGCAATGCTACATTTCTCCAAATCTGTTCCCACTGGATGGCCTGAAGGTGAGTAAATTTTCAGCAAATTTTCATTTTTGAATGAACTCTTCCTTTAAGGAACCCCCTTTTATAACCTTTATTTTTAAGAATGTTGTATTTGACTTTAAGGCAGCTCTCAGTATCTTTGGGATGGTTGGTGGGCCGCTGCTCGGTCTGTTCTGTCTCGGCATCTTCTTCCCATGTGCAAATAGCATAGTAAGTTCCTCCCTTCCATCCATCCATCAATCCATCCATCAGTCCACCCACATAAATAAGAAAGGGAGCTGGGGTTTTTTTCAGGGAGCTGTAGCAGGACTTGCCGCAGGTCTGGTCATGGCTTTCTGGGTTGGCATTGGTGGCTTTTTGTCTCGGATGCCCAGTTCTGTACAAGTTCTTCCATTCAACTCTACTAACACCTCTGAAAACATCACTGTGCCTGCTGTCATAGATGCTGCCAGGTGACTTGTAGATCAGTACCAGCATGCATTGTAATGTATATATTTAGGGAAATCATTTAATGCTTTTCCTCATCTTCAAACAGACCTGCAGGTCTGAATGGGTTATATTCTCTGTCATACATGTGGTACAGCGCGCTCAACTCCTCCACCGTGGTGCTCATCGGACTCATTATCAGCTTCATGACTGGTAAGAAACATTGACCTGAAGAGCTTCTGATAGTACTTGTTCAGAATGAGACATTAAAAAAGCTGCTCATTGAGCTGCTTGTTTATTAGAGGTGTGATGCACTTACACTGAAGAAAGGACACAGAGACTCACAGAGAAAACGCAGTTGGACTCGCAAAAGCCTAGCAATAGCTCAGCATGAATTTAGAAACTGCATAGACTAAAACTATTAAATATTGCTTTGCATTAATTAAAATAAAGCGGTTAATACTTTACAATAAGGTTCCATTTGTTAACATTAGCAGATAGATGCATTAGCTAACATGAATGAACTAACTATGAGCAATGTATATATACTTAGGCATTTATTAATATTGATTAATGTTATTAAAAAATATAGTTGTTGATTGTTTGTTCACGTTAGTGCATTAATGTTAACAAATAGGACTTTTTAAAAATGTTGAACTTAACATTGGGTAATATTATTAAATGCTGTAGAAAAATTATTCATTGTTCATTCATGTTAACTAATGTGATTAATGTTAACAATTGAAACCCTATTGTAAAGTGTGGATATGAAGCTGAAATAAAGTATAAATATTACATAAAAAAAACTTCAGAATTATAAATGTTGCCTTGGCAACTAACTGAAATATTATTAAAACTAAGTACTAAAATTACTATTAAAAATAAGTATAATAAATAATTACTAAAAATAAAATTGAAAAAAAAAATTAAAGCTAAATTGAAATATTAAAAAATTATAAAAATGACAAAAGAACAACAAAATTGCTATAATTAAAATGAAAACTGAAAATATTAAAATGAAAGCTAATTTAAAATGTTAATAAATACTATGAGAATAAATAATACTAAAATATATGGAATCATGTTTCCGCCAGGGGTAAAAATTTATTCCGACTTTTTATCTTACAATTCTGACTTTTTATCCCGCAATTCTCAGAATTGTGAGATATTAAGCCAGAATTGCAAGATAAAAAGTCGCAATTACCTTTTTTTATTCTGTGCCAGAAACAAGCTTCCTAAAAATGTACAAAAAACAACCAGAAAAATAAAATTTTATCACTTACAGAAGTCTTTTTTTTTTTTGTACTAATTGTTTTCAAGGCCCAACAAAAGGAGACGATGTGGCGTCTGGCACAGTGTATCCTGTGATGAGAACAGCACAATCACTTCTGCACAAGCTTGTGAAGCCGAGCGCTTGCTGTACGTCTCCTGAGCACACGGTAAGATGGTCTTATGGCTTTACAGTAAAATGCATTGTTGCTTTGGGTCATTTTAATGTAGTAAAACTGCTTCTAGCAGATCGATGGTCATAAAAAAATAAATGGAAATGTAAAGGAGGATGCTGGAACTGAGGGAGAGACAGAAACATTTCTCCCATCAAATGCGGTTTCTCCTGTGGAGCACGAGACCTCCGTATAGCAAAAACACCAAGAACGGGTTATCTTGCACACTAAGTATTGTAAATGTGATGTATATTGTTGATGTCAGTAATGCTAGTTACAGAGATGTGTGCCCGTAATTATTTTGAAGGGAAAAGTTTGTCTAGGTGTACATTTTTGTAATAGACTGTATATTTCTGTCACATTTGTATTGTTTTGTATGTGTAGCTGCTGTATATAAAACCAAAGAAAATATTTTTACAACATGGACTAAAATGTTAATGTCTGTAAAGATGTAAAGTACAAATCCAAATGACAAAGTGAATGTTCAGCAAATCACTTTTTGTAATAAAAAAATGTGTGCATCATGTGCTGCGGCTTTTCTGGGTGAATCTCACAACTCTGAACATAAGTAGAACTTAAACACATACATTTTTGCATTACGACATTATTAAAATAAGAATAAACAACACGATCAAAATAACACTTTTCTGTTTTCACAGCATTGTAATGGGAATTGTGGGAAGAAAATGGCATATTACATATTTGCTTAGTTGTAATGAAATTAGTGATATAAGCACAACATTTATTTATGTATTTATTGGGTGATATATGAACTGGATATGTTCTTAAGTTTCACATTTATAAAATTAAGATGCAAAATTAATATGCATTTAAATTGACACGTGTGCATATACATTTACATTAATATATTATTATAAATAATATAAATAAAAATAAGTGATATATCTAAGATATACTTATTTTTTTATTTATATTGTATATGCATTAATAATATAAGTTTGCATTAAAAGAGGCATTTTTGTTTTAGTTATTCCTATATTTGTCCAGCAGATGTCACCAATGTGCAAAGGCCGTAAATGTCCACAACACTTCACTATTAAAATGAAAATATACATTTTTGGTTCCTGGAATTGCTGCACAAGTGTAACCTGTGGAACATCCATCCATCCTGAGCAGAATATGATGCTGACTTGAGGATGGGCTCTTTTGACTTAAACATATAGCAACCAAAGATGAGAGCCTTTACAGCTCAACCTCAATGATCCTGATTAATATGCGATTTAAAAAAAAACTTGCATAATTTGCCTTATGTATTCTAAACTACAGTGATAAAAATTTGTAGAAACAATTTTCACTCAGAAATTGTTAGTAAAAACATGGCACATTGAATTAAATGTGAAATTTTGAAGTAGAAAAAGAAGTAGAAAAACCTTTAATTACTTTTATTACTAAAAACAATTTACAGTGTAGTCAAAGCAGATGATGCTGCGATGTAACAGCATACAGTGTGCCCTTCATTCAGATTAGATTTTGAGTTTCATGACTCTTGATAGATTTGCATTGTAAAATAGATGTATGTTGTGCATCATGCATGACGCTATGTTTGCATGAGCAAACTTACAGGAAATCCATCTTTAAAGTAAAAAAACAACAACAGCATTGTCTTGCACTATTTAAATGAGTTTTTTCTTTCATCAGGACAGATTTGGAGAAATGTAGCATTCCATCACTTGCTGCAGTGAATGGGTGCCGTCAGACTGAGAGTCCAAACAGCTGATAAAAGCATCACAATAATCCACAAGTATCATGCATTGATGAACAGCTAAATCATAAAAATACTGGATAAAATACTAACAAATATTAAATATTTTGTGCATTTGCATGTCATGTGACCATCATCCAACATCAGAAAACCATCAACAGATTGTTAAATTATTGAAATATTAAAGCAGCACTATGTAACTTTTTCTGTGTTCAAAATTTGCCAAATGTATATAATGAGCGAGTACATCATGAATTCATCTTCCAAACCGCGTTTTTGTCTTATTCCGAATCACTACAGTACACTTATAATAAGTACTTATATTTGGACTATTGTAGCCTGGTCGGGTCGCCACCGCTGCGGAGTAACACATACCTGCGTGAATCGCCATAGACATAAACTTAGAGAAGTAGCTCCGGTTGGAATGTTGCAGCACATCTTATGGAGGACTGTTTCCTGATCCTGGAAGAGTAGACTACAATGCCGGCTGTTCTGACTCAAAGACTGTAACAGTGCACAAAAACATAGAAAAGTAGGTGTCATTTCATAAAAATCATGAGGCCATGCAAAGTAAAATGCAAATAAAGTTGTGCTATTTTTTCTGTAGGTACTTTTGTTTATACCGCGTGAATGAATGAGCCCGCTGTTGACAGAGTCTGTTTCCTTACGGCTTGATTCCCCAAACTGATATTCAAACTAGCATCTGGGTGATGGCTATTCTGGAACATTCTGTGGTGTTCAATGCATTTTTTTTAATTTTTTTTTTACCGTAATGCATTTTCTTTGGACACAATGTCTCTTTCAAACAACAAAAAACAGTTTGTCGCTTAAATGTTGGAAATAATTTTTTTTGTACACAATAAGTTGCGCCTGCATACTGACTGAACATTTAAATGAGCTGGAAATGTCACTGGTGACATATAATGAAAATACAAGATTAGATACAACTAAACTGTTATTTCCTCAACTGTGCACTGAAGAACTGAAGAACTGAAGCAAACCGGTTAGAAAAAAGTACCACAACAGTAATAAAGTTTGACTAGTTAGACCAGATAAGGTTTTTAACTTGAACATGTACATATAGCTTGGAAGCAAAATAAATGCAAATGAAGATGGTTGTATTACAGACACGATATAAGCAGAGTCATTTGTGGGTTTTATAGCACAGAAATGTGTCTTTAATAAATACATATGTACATTCTAACAAATCAGATGATTTGAATGAGCAAAAGCCTATGATAACTAATAATACAGTAAGAAAATGCCCCTGAAGAAAACACTTGAATGTTGAGGTGTTGTTGGGGGTTTTGTGTGCAGGTTACTGTCTTTGTGTGACAGAAAGTCCAGCACCCTCAAGTCTGTGTGATATTCTGCTATCTGGTTTAATGTGTGTCTGTGGGATTTTTTTTCACCTGTTTTATGGTTATATATTGTAAAAGTTATTGCTGCGAGTTATGAAGTTGTGAAATGATTCTTGGTGATAATTGCTATAAAGTAAATCCTACACTTCAGTACGGAATTCAGTTAGAAAAAAATATTTGTAAGTGGAACTGTGCTATCTTTTACAGTAGGCTATTTTTTTGAGTCATGTGACCTAAATAATGCAAATCAGGAGGGTTATTGGGAACATTCATTGAGCGGGATATCATTCCATCCTCTTACATGGTCTGTACGGCCACTTGAAGCTTTTTATGAAAGTCATCGCTGCAATAAAATTGTACCCTGAATCCACGGATCAATACTGCTGACAGGACATAAGGCAGAGAGGTACGTTGACACGTTTAATGGATTCTAGCCAGTGTTCTTCACATAAGCTCCATTTATCAGGATGTAACTTGTTTGTTAGCAATGACATGGGCTATTGTTCACTACTGGTCAAAAATGTGGATTAATTAAGAAGTCTCTTATGCTCATCTTAATCATTTATTTAATAAAAAATACAGTAAAAACAGCAATATTGTGAAATATTATTACAATTTAAAATAACTGTTTTCTAACGGAATGTATTTAAAAATAGATTTCTTATTTCTGTGATCAAAGCGGAATTTTCAGCATCAATACTCCAGTCTTCAGTGTCACATGATCCTTCAGAAATCATTCTAATATGCTGATTTACTCCTCACTTATTATAAATCATTATTGGTGCCCAATTATTAATAATGGTTCTTATTATTATCAGTGTTGAAAATGTTGTAGAAACCATAAAACCCTTTTTTAGGCTTCTTTGATGAATAAAAAGTTTAATGAACAGCATTTATTTGAAATAGAAATCTATGGTAACATTATGAATTTCTTTAATAGATTTTTTTGGGGGGGGGGATCAATTTAATGCTTCCTGCTGAATAAAAGTATTAATTTCCTTTAAAAATAAATAAATACAAACTTTAAACATTGCTTACCCTAAACTTTTGAATATGACAGTTTCCCCAAAAATATGAAACAGCACGTCTGTTTTCAACACTGATGATAACCAGAAATGTTTCAGCAAATCAGCATATTAGAACGATTTCTGAAGGATCATGTGACACTGAAGACTGGAGGAATTCAGCTTTGCATCACAGGAATAAATTACATTTTAAAATATAATAAAATAGAAAACAGTTATTTTAAATTACCGTATAATAATATTTTACAATATTACTGTTTTAACCAAATAAATGCAGCCTTTGTGACCATAAGAGCTTCTCTTAAAAAAAAAAGATTCCAAACCTAGTGTAGTTAATGCATATTGTTAAAAAAAACTTCACTTCTCACTTCACTTCTTAGCTCATACTATTTTGGAAAAAGTTAAACAATTTTGTATTCATTTCTTGTGTTTACAAACACCTTAAGATGAATCAATTTTTGTGTTTGCTAAATGAATACATGTAAATGTATTGCATTATTGATGTCACTGACGGAAAGCATATGCATATATTCATATGAATGACTGCACTCTGTTTCATCACCCAGAAATTGATGGCACAAAAATGAAACTGTCTAAAGGCGTCTTTCTCCTTTTTCTGGGATTGTTTTTTAAGGTGGGATAATATTTAATTATTATAAAAGTTCTTCAGTTATATACACAATTTATTATATTTAGCATTAACTCTTTAACACTTTTGTTTGATAGGTTGCAGTGGCAGGTATTCAAGCTAATTCCACACAGGTGTACTGGTTAGAACTTGAAATCGAGTCATCGGTGTATAACTTCGTTGTTGACCTTCTGAAAAAGCTGCCTTGCATAGACATAAATAATTCAGCTGTGACAAACATCGACATCACAACAGGTAATCAAACATATAAAGCTTGAAATTACACACCAGCATTTCTCACACTGTAAGAAAAAAATAGCAGAAAAACAAAAAAGGTAGGCCTATTGGTAATTTTTTGCCAGTACAATATCCTTTAATTTTAAGGACATTCCTTTAGCCCTAAAACACACACACACACACACACACACACACACACACACAAAGTAATGTGAAACTTGTTGTCAGTGCTGCTGTGTAACTCAATCAAACAGGATGGAATTGTTAAAAATTAAACGAAAATGGGTTCAGTTCTTGCAGGATTATGTTATTAGGGAACTGGCTTTTGTTAGTAAAATGATGGAAAATTATTTTGATAGTTAGGAAAAAATGATACATTGATTCCAAATTAAAAGAATATTCCCAATAATACACATTTTGGTTGAAGCATTTCAATTAAAGAAAAAAGAAAAAAAGATCAAATGTAAAATTTTTTTGTTCAATTCACCCCATGTTTACCTGATATTGTACTAAAAGAAAGCTAATATGATTTATTTATAAGGTATAATAATTTGCCCTATATATGATGGGGAAATGAAAATCGACTGCATAAGGGAACTGACCCAGACATATGAAATATAGGTTTATGAAAAACAGAAATTATGGGCAGTCGCTACGTTTCCGATTAATCTATAATTGATGCTATGGAAAAAAAACAACAACATCTATAATGTGCTTGTTTGCAGATTGCCCATGGAATGGGATGCATAAGATTTGTTCATGCAAGAAAAATTACACAGGCAGTGAGGACATGTGCAAAAATAATAAATGCTGCAATGAAAACTGCACGCAAAAAGTTAATGACATTGCTGTGTGTCTTCCTGAATCAAGAGGTAGAGTATTGTTTGATATGGGCACAGGATTTCTTGATTTAAAAAAAAAAACATAACGGTTATTAAATGCTGCTTCTTATTTTTTCCAGTAAGCATCGATGGATCAACTAAGTTTCCAAATGAGAATTGCAGCGAATTATGTGATCCAAACAAAAAAGATTCTGATGCTTACAAGAAAAAAAGCATGGCAATTATTAATAAGGTATGTACTGCTGAAAATCAACACAACACAACCGTTTTCCTAAAATCATTTGATTAAATAATTGATTACATTTACATCACTCATCACATTGTATTAAGGATTACATTCTTTTTTTCCTTATGGTGTTTTATGTTTTACATTTTATGTTGTTTAATTAGTTCATTCCTGCATTATTGTGTACCTGCCATTGTTTATGGAAAGGACAGTTTTTTTTGCCTCCTGTAGGCAAAATAAAGTACAGTATATGAGATGTAAAATATACAGGCACCATATTGTCACCCTGCAATGCTTAAAAACTGTAACTGTATTGCTGGTTTGATTAACTTGAGCAATTCCAGTAATTTTTCGTACATATACCTCACCAGCATGTTTCAATTTCTTTTAGCTTGTGGAACAATACAGCACACTGAAATATTTTGATTCTCTGATTATCAACAGTTACAGGTAATCATGATAACAAGCACCTCTGGCAGCTACTGTTTCCCGTTCTTTCTACACACACATTCGAAATAGATAAATGACAGAAAATGTAGTAACGTTTCCCCTTTGATTTAAAGGAGTGGCAGCTTGATTGTAAATTATACGGTGCAGTTAATGAGTTCAGTTACGCTTGATGAGTTGGAGAATGTAACTAAACAACTGCATGATTCTGTTCTGGTAACAACAGGTAACTTATTTACTTACTGTGAACTATTTCTTTAAAGGGGTCATATGATGTTGCTAAAAAGAACATTATTTTGTGTATTTGGTGTAATGAAATGTGTTTATGCGGTTTAAAGTTCAAAAAACACATTATTTTCCACATACTGTACATTATTGTTTCTCCTCTATGCCCCGCCTTTCTGAAACACGTCGATTTTTACAAAGCTCATCGGTCTGAAAAGCGAGGTGTGCTCTGATTGGCCAGCTATCCAGTGCGTTGTGATTGGCCGATTACCTCAAGCATGTGACGGAAATGTTACGCCCCTCACCATACTGTGATGATGCCCTGTCAGGCCGGAGCGATGATTCAAAAACATGAAAACCCATTACAAACGAGGCATTTGTTGCATCCAGTGGGGACATAATTACGGATTATAATGACTTGTACTGTCTTTTTACGCGTTGCGTTGCATTGCATCGTGTCAACATAAAACCATGTCTGCATTTGTGAGCAGAGAAATGACAAACAACAAGTGCTACTCTACACTGCTCAAAACTCACGTTTGAATCATCAGTGGCAAAT
>NW_015505358.1:556685-591530 GCF_001515645.1 Sinocyclocheilus grahami | reverse complement strand
CTAGTCGTGTCCTCTTTTGGAAGACCAAACAAAGTAGTTTCGCTTTCACAACGAAACACAGCGTCACACACGGCGGTCTAGAGTGAGCGGAGGCCTGTGGCTAGAGTGAGGAACGGCGGGCGGATTCGACGAAGGAGCGGTGGGAGGGCTTGCGGAAACCACATGTGACGACCCCGGGCTGGACTCCGCTTCGTCCACGGTGAAAGCCGATCCGGCGATCCACAGCGCAAAGTTTATGTATTTCCTCAGTGACCAGCACGGATCAGCTCTAGGCATGATGAAGCAGATATCGTCCTCTTTTGGAAGACCAAACAAAGTAGTTTAGCTTTCACAATGAAACACAGCGTCTTCACGACATGGCGGTAGCGGCAACAACAATACTACAGCGAGAATAAAAGTTACGCCTTCTTTCTTTGCGTGAACATTTGGGCGGCTTTATGCAAATCTTCCCACATCGTGACGTAGATATGTGGGGGCGTGTTAGAACGAGCCGTTTTAGGTAGGCGTGGTTGACTCTTAACTTTTATAAAGAATATCTCTTTGGATTTGAGACTTTAGTCTTTTGCAACACTACAGATCTTCTTTATGCACCAAGAGCTTGTAACACTCCAAAGAGAAAGGAACAATTTAAATCGCATCATATGACCCCTTTAACGTTTTGTATTATTTACAATACTCCACACTTATAATGTTATGCGATAAAGAAAGGCCTTGTTAACCTTGTTATTTTCTCCAAAGGCCTCGTCTCTATTAACGGTCCTCAAAAGGCAATTGATATCGGCTCCTCGACATTTGTAAATTGTACTCCACCAGAAAAGCTGGGAGTGGTAAAGTGGTTCTTAACAGACGGGCAGAATAAAACGACAGAGATCACATCAGGAAAAGAGGCCATCTTGAAGAACGTCAATTTGATGGACACTGTTGAACTGAATGGCATTTCAGGAAGCTGGAAAGGTATGTTTCCTCACATATACGCAATTAAGATAATCGCATGACTTTGAAAGTATTTTCACTCTTGTTTAAGTCTTTTTTAAAAATGAATACAAGTTGGCAATTTTCAGCTTGAAGGTAATGTGTCATTCTTCGATGTTCAAATCCCAGTTTATTATGCAGAATAATTTATTTCTCAGGCAATTTGTCTAAAACAATCCACTGATTGGTGTAAAATCAATTTTCACTCAACAATTACAAAGAAACAGGAAACGACATGTTGAATTAAACGTGAAATCTTGAAGTAGAAAAACTGAAATTGTATTTTCTTGTACTGCAACTATCTATCTATGTATCTATCTATCTATCTATCTATCTATCTATCTATCTGTCTGTCTGTCTGTCTGAATAAGGAACACTTAAATGTGTGTACACAAGAAGGTCCATAAATCACATAGCAAGTACAGAGTTGGACATAGCACTTCTGCCAGAAATACAGGCTATGAGCAAGCCCCAATTTCCTGATTGTAGAGATCCAAATGCAAAATGGGTGGTTGAAATTGAGTGTAAAATTTTAGACGACAAAGAAAATTACAATGTTACATGGAATACTGCTCTTGCTTACACAAATAGAGGATCAGGTAAGCATATCTCATTTACCATTTTTGCTCTCTCAATGCAAACATACTCAGCGTGAACAATGTGATGGAAAGATTCATATCTATATGGTTTTTACGCACTTGATGATAAGCAATTTCCAATTACTGCATTTTCTAGAACGCCAGGGGAAATTTTTATCTTACAAAATAAAGGCAGACATATTTTGTGGAGTGAAAGCAGAGACAGAGAATGTCACGTGTATATTCACAAACGGCAGAGCCGAAAAGAACACAAACAGATCTCAGAATGTGCAGATTCCCATCATTAATTGTAAGTTTTGATGTTTTTTCATAATTCTATATCTTTTAAAGTTGTAAACAGTATTTCACAGGTGTGATTTTTTTTTTCAATGTTACAATCGACCAGCCTGACACAGTGACATTGACTCAACTAATGGTGTGAATTTGGGGATGTTAGTCTGACTAGTGAGGGGTGAAAGTAGACATGTTTGGGACAACTCTTGGAAAAAAAACAAATCTTTTTGGTGGTGCTAATGGTTAAAAACTGACCCACTTCACCTTACATTTATAAAATATAATTTCAACTCTCAGAACATTTTAGCATGGTGATGGAGATGACAATGTTAATGTATTTGGTCTTGGCGGAACAGATCTGCTACGCTGCTGCTGAATTGCTGCTGCTGTTGGTTATTGCTGTAGTTGTAGATTATTGCTGCTGCTGCAAGCAAGTACAGGAACTTGCTACTGCCAATGCATATGGCGATACGGTGCTGTGAGTATTTAAGACATACTGCTGCACAAATAGCATATAAAATAACCCTGTAGCAGATCTATACAGGTGGAGCTGGGGAAGGTGGAGGGTTTCAGAGAACTCTGAAAGCGCGCTGCAGGAATCTCAAGTGAACGTTAGCCAGCCGTATAAATGCAAGGCACTAAGCTCATTGGCTGCATATGCAGCATGAACCAATCAGCTTGTGCCAAGATGTTTATCTCTCTGAATATCATCAGTTACGTTAACACCCCGTCAGAATGCGCCATCTAGAGTTTCATGACTGAACTAAATACAGTATATATATTCTAAAATATATTTTACAATATGTTTACATGAATTACAAGCTTTTTGCCTAACAAATGTACATTACTGAAATTTTACATCAGCATCACCAATCAGTGTTTTCATTTTAATAATTTTCAGTTTTTATTTTACTCAATGTCCAAACTTATGGAAGCCCATTTCTGCCAAAATGGAGGGAAAAAATCATGCTTTGGTAAATCACTATTATGAAAAGAAGTCTAAATAATGAAAACAAGCTGAAATTAATTACTTTTTATAATTAATTTGTGCCATAACTATGACTTTTAAGTAATAAAAGTAATAAAATGGTCACTCTTTTCCATATAATGGTTTTTTTCAAGCTCCAAAATGACGACAAAAAAAAAAGTGACTCATGCTACATCTTGCAAAATCATACGACAACACAAAGTCATTATTTACTGCCAATCTTTCCCACCATCCAAGCTCTGAACTGGAATGCATTTGAAGATGTATTATGACTTTCGGACTATTCATTACATAAAGCTATTGTAGGACTTTTGTGGTGCTTTTGTTTTGTTTTTATTTGCAAAAGAGTGGCTTGGATATTCTTCAAAAAAAGTCCTTAGAAGAAAAAATGGCATGATAGTGACTTAATGGGGAGACAAATTTCATTTTTGAGTGAACCAATGTTATTGGATATGGGTGAACAGTGAATTGTTTCCTGCAAACAGATGTATATTGTTTACTTAAACACTAGTGACTTTTTAAAATTGTATTTGTAAAAACAAAAATAATGAGAAAAACAAATCTGTAGTATTTCATTCCTTAATACAGCCCATTCGAAATTCTGTAAAGAAGAAGGTGACTGGCCCATCACAAAAAGCAATTATATGGCCCAAATGCCTTGTAAGGGCACTGCTGTTGGTTTGACCAGTAGAAATTGCTCTAACGAAAGTTGGGAAAAGGAAATCCCTTCTTGTGTGGATGCTGCACTACATGACGTTCAACAGGCTGTAGAGGTATCATTCTTCAATATTCATTAACCTATTTCTCACTGCTGGCCAGATTTACCCTTAATACTAAATGCTTGTTTTCCTTTCATAATAACAGATGTTAAATAAAGGCATTGGCTTTATTAAGAACAATGCAGACATACTTTTCCGACAAATACAGCATTCAACCACTGTGGAGACATTCAACTCATTTGCAAATATTAATACAGCTATAGTCATTTTCCAAGCCATGAACGATGTATCTAAACAGCAGTCAAATCAATGGGATGATACTATCATGCCTGTATGTATGTTTTCTCTTAAGTTTCTTTGTAACGTTATTATTCAAATTGAACTCTTCTTTAAAATCTTCAGTAATATTTGGTTCGGGAGCAGGGCTATTTTTTCAGATCTATAACAATAGTTTGATGAAGTAACACAATGCACATAAAAAATGTTTTAGAGCTTCTTAAGTATTGAAGTTTTCCTCAATCACTTTGCCTCATTTTTCAAACAGTCTTAGCATTCTCTTAATTGGAAGTACAATTTTCACAACTGTTTTATGGCATATGCTTGCTGTAGGAACTCAGCCAAAACATTTGACTTCATGCTTCAAAATGTAGTTATTGCCAGTAAATTAGCCAATGACATTGACTTTTTTTTTTTTTACCATGGCAGTCAACCGTGGAAAGGTTTTTTATTTCATACTGCCTTGTTGACACTGACTGTCAGTTTTGTCTAGTTAAGTGCTCTTTAGATATGGCTTTTTTTATTTTATTTTACTGGAACTAGTCAATACTGTGTAGTGCACAGAAAAATGTGTATGTATACAGTACAGTACATTTATTTATTTTGAAGCATGTAAATAGAAAACATTCTATGTCATAGATATTTATAAAATATACATGTATGACAGATTTTAATAACTGAATGGATCATCTTGCATGTGACAGCTCATAAGACGAAAGATTTCATGTGAAGAATATGACAATCAACTCATCAGTTTTGATCAGCAAGCCATGTGTATTGAATTATTGTGCAAACTGTAGATAGTTGTACTTTCACACATGTGCCAAAACACCTGTAATTTGCTTAAATGGATAAGAAATTCAGATCTGGTGTGAACTAGAAACTAATTGAACTTGTTGTTTTGAGAAAGAAATTCTTATTTGAGAATTAAGCGAAAACGATTGTAATATTTAGTGAAAATTAAAACGAACTCAAAGGACAAAGAAACTATAATTCTAACTATTTCTGTTTTTAAAAGCTCTGTTAAACAAAAATTAGCTTTTTTTGTGTGTGTGTGTGTGTGTTGAGCTGTGTTTTTATGTCACAAATTAAGGACTCCAATAGCAAATAAATAATATCTCATTCTTTACTGGAAACATGTCAGAAATGAACTCTAATTCATTAGAAGCAACACCATTCATTCAAAATGACAAATGATCAAATTCCTGTGTTTGCTCAAAGTCTAATCGCATGTCATTTTCTTGTTGTTTTTACATTTCAGGACTTTGTCAGCTCTATAAGCAACGCTTTGAATGACACAAAAGCCTGGAAAGATCCTAAAACTGAAAACACAAATTTATCTATAACATATCTACAGACTATTGAGGAAATGATAAGCAACTCAAATCTGACCTCAAATGATCGTCACAATTCTAACAATGTTAAACTGGCGCTCTGTAGTAAGACTAAAGGGGAACACTGCGGCGCCTTTAATAGCAGCGTCATCGCAGACAATAGTGTTGTTGTCGTTGGATTCCGGAACCTTCATGAAATTTTACCACAGTATGACAAAATAAGCTTAGAGACCACCATCTTGTCAGTTACCACTGCAAACAATATCAGTAAGAATAATTCCATCTCTGTTAAGCTGGCGTTCGATTACGCTGAAAAAAGACTTCGGAATCATGAAATGTATTGTGTTTTCTGGGATGTAAATCAGAATGCGTGGTCTTCACAGGGGTGTAAATGGGGTGGTGCGCAACAACAAACGTTGTGCACATGTGAACACAACTCTGCGTTCACCATACTGATGTCCAAAAATGCAGAGACCCTTCTGTACATGGAGGAACTGACTTACGTTGGTTTAGGAATATCCATCGTCTCACTTGTTCTGTGTTTAATCATTGAGTTTTTGGTATGGGATGCAGTTGTAAAGTCAGACATCACAAATTTTCGGCACACGGCCTTAGTCAACATCTCTTTATGCATGCTGTTTGCACACTGTGGATTCTTAGCATCAGCCGATCCGAAGGCAATCACCCCAAACTGGTGCTCCATCCTCACAGTAACCAATCACTTTTTTTTCCTCGCCGTCTTCTTCTGGATGCTGTGCTTGAGTTTCGTGCTTCTTCACCAACTGATATTTGTCTTTGACCAGCTGAGGAAAATTGTTTTTTTGGTATTGTCTATCACTGTTGGCTACGTATGCCCATTAATATGTGTGGCAACAACCTACATTTCTTTCGAGAACGGTAAAGATAATGTATACTATTCCACAGAGACTTGCTGGCTCTTGTATCGGGGGATGTTGAAGGGCTCCATCTTTTCCTTTGTAATTCCTGCCTTAACTATTGTGATTGTAAACCTTTTCACGCTGGTTGTGGTGATCATGAAGATAGTAAATCCTACTGTGTCGGAGTCAAAGGCACGGGACCAAAAGGATGTTGCCAAGAGTATGATTAAGACAATAGTTTTCCTAAGCCCTGTCCTCGGAATAACTTGGTTCCTCGGAATTTTCGTGCTGTATCTTGATCTTACAGAAAAACCTTTTGCCCAAATTGTGAGCTACGCATTTACATTGTTCAATTCACTGCAGGTAAGGGTCAAGCATCAAACACTTCTTCTGTTTATGTGCTCATTTGTGCATGTACATTCAAATATTTTGTTGTATTTCATTGCAGGGCTTTTTGATACTGCTGACAAACTGCTTGGGAGAGAAAAAGGTAACTATGCCCACTACACGTGCCCTGCGTATGATTGATCATAATTGTTTAAGGAATTTAGGCTGAAAATATAACATTTTAACCACTTTCATTCACATCAGTTGAGTATTACTCTCTAAAACTCTATTAGTCATGCTCAATATAATGATATTTCATTTTCCCCAAAGGTTCGTGATGCACTTCTGAAGCGTTTCAAATCCAAGGTTAGTATGTACGAGAGAAATGTATGCTTTTACAGATGCAAAATGCACTACGAACATAAATACATGAAATAACACTGCTCACGTTCCCACGTTTTCTTACATTAGCAATCAGTGCAGTCTAAAACTGAAAGATCAACGAAAGCGACTTCTTCAGTTATGACGAAATAAAGATTGGACAGATTAAAGGTAAATTACATTTGTGCTCTTGAGAGGTTTTTTTGTTGAGTGTCTACATATTTTGTTCTCATGTTGTTTTCGTTCCAAATCAGCATGTGAATGATTTAGTCGATGCCTTCTAAACGTACTGAAAGACACGAAACTCGTGGGAAGCTTGAAACACTTCATGGATTAAATTCTCTCACATTCAACAGCTATAAAACATTCAGTTAATTGTTTTCTAGAACACTGTACAATTATTTGTGATATTGTAGCCTGTAGGATTTAAATATATTTAGATGTATTCATGTTAGTCATATTTATGAATGCGCTTAGATTGAATGTATTTAGGGTGAGTAAGTACATTTTTCTTTTTATTTCTGAAAATGGTTTATTCAATTTGATGTATATTCATATTCAAATATAATTATGCTTGTATGTCTAAAGCCTACTTGGTATTACTTAAAACTGGTGAAAGTCATAGATGAATATGAATTTTGGTATATCATTTAGTGAATTAGGTCATTTTTTAAAATTCAGTTTTATGTATATTTATGTAAATATAATTATGCTTGTGTGTCTATAGACTACTTGGTATTATTTAAAAACGGGTGAAAGTCATAGATGAATATGAATTTTGGTTTGTAATTTAGTGAATGAGGTCATTTACATTTTTGAAAATGGTTTATTCAATTTTATGTATATTCATATAAGTATATTTATGCTTGTATACACACACACACATATATATATATATATAGCCTACTTGGCAATTTTGGCTTATAATTTTATTGTCCTCCAAAAATGCTTTATTGTATGTTTTACATTAAATTTAGATGTACAACAAAGATTGCAGATGTTGCCTATAAGCATCCATTATTTTGTGTTTTGCTGTCATGGCATAATAAAACCTACTTTTTAATGACTTGTTTTTTTTTGGCTTCTTTTCTCTCCTGTTCCCATCCTTCATCAGTATCATCTAAGGGCAGCCCATTTAACTTTGCTGTTTTCCGGTAGTTTCTGCTCTCAACCCCTGCCCTGAAAGTACAGAGAACACCACATTATTGAATGTCTTGTATCACACTGCCACTTCTTTGACTAAACAGCATCAGAAAATGCCTCCTAATTTTAGGGGCCAAATCAATAAAAACGGATTATTTCACAAATAGGATTCAGAAAACAAAACAATAGATTCATCTCACTTTTTAAGAAACTGAACACAATCTTCATGTCCATAGATTTGAGCGATCCTGACAGGTGTAGCGCCGGAGGAATCCTCCTCGACTACAGGTGCATGGAGGGAATGAAGGAGCCGTAGTACTGCTAGCTTTCCGGACTCCGCTGCAAAATGTGCGGGTGTCCATCCATTGTCCGTCCTCAAACAAGCCCTGGCTCCATTTTCAATTAGTATCCGAACCACCTCTGTTTGGCCTTAAAGAAGATCAGAGGTTAAATGGCGTTAGCATCACAAATGTCCAGGTCACATTTCACCATATTCAACATGAAGTTTTTTTGTTGTTTTTTTTTACGTGAAAATTTTTATTTGACCCTCTAACTCTAGCACTTTCTATTCTATTTTAATTCTACTTTATGTACATGTATCTTTTTTTATTTTTTATAAATAAAGATTATTTATATTTTTCTATTCTATCTACTTGTTTTTCTTTGTGTGTGTGTGTGTGTGTGTGTGTTTATGTGTGTGTATAATATATATATATATAGACTTGTCATTTGCACTTATATATTGTTGCTCTTTTGTTAGTTTTGACTGCTTTTATTGTCCTCATTTGTAAGTCTCTTTTGATAAAAGCGTCGGCTAAATGACTAAATGTAAATGTAAGTTACAAGACATTCATACTACTAATCTGTTGATTGTTTTTTAATTTGTAATAGACTATTAAGTTCTAATAATGATTGCTTTTTACACATTTGGAATAAAACAGCAACTTTTGGTCCCGAAAGTAGGCTTTGGAACCTGCCTTTGGATGCTGCCCTAATGCAGAGGGGTCTTTCTGATTAGTGTCACATGAATTTTGTTCACAATTTCTTCCACCAGATCATAATCTCCAGCAGCTGCTGCCTGATGCAACTCTGGCAACCCCTTTTTTAAACAGTAACATTAAAACTGAAACCCTCTCTCTGTGTTTCCCAAAGGGATTTTCCCCTAGGAAAATTTTTTTTAATAACTTATAATTATTCTATTATATAAATATTCACTTTATATTTTCAATGCAATATATTTTCATTTCGAAATGTCATTACATCACTGTGCACGATAAGCACGTGATACCTGTTACTTTTCTCAACGCAGTTCATTATGGACCAATCACAGCCATTTGTGATGATTGAGGAATTTGAGCTAGAGATCGTTTGAGCTAGTTTACATTTGCGTGTCAGTTACGACACCGCTGTATTTATATATTTTTATGCATTGCAATGTACAAATGTTTTAGTTCAGACAAAAAATAAATCTGAATGCTGATCGCCGTAGGATTTTACTGGGATTTTGAGCCTTTTTGAACTTTAAACTGATTGTCTCACAAGCATAGTCGCTACTGGTGACTACACTAAGAAATGAGAAACAATACAGACGTCTTTTATAGTGATTCTGGACGACACACAGATTCAGATTCACTTACGTTGTTTAAATTTTTACTGCATTTATTTTCGAGTATCATGGTTGCACGTAGTTTTAGCCTGCTTACTGTAATGCATTCATTGACACCCAGCAAATTACAGCAGTACTGAGTGAGAAAGCGCTAAAAAACGTGTAGAATTAAAACAACTTAACTAAATCGTCAAGGACACACGTAAACTTAATTTTTTAGCGGTTTCAAAACGGCAGTGTGGGAGAAAAAGTTAGAATTTTTTTTATCTAATAACAAATTTCCTAAAATTAACATTTTTTCACCTTTAAAATTCTCAAATCAACCATGGTTTTATACCACTTAGATGGAGTAATCTTGATTGATTTCATTTGTTCTATTTCTCTTGACTGTTTTTATTGTTAGATTATTTTATGGACTGCGTTATGTTCTTGTTTAAATTCTTCTAGCATGTGTATTTTAAGCACATTTCTTTTTAGGGTAACTTGTAACATTTTGTCCAGGGACTGTGATGGAAAATAGCCTTTGGCTAATTCTGGTACATTTACAGAAATGTTTTATTAATGTGCAATGTCCCTGTTAACAAAACAAGCAACACAGTCAATTCTATGAACGGGTTTTATTCCAACAAACAATGATCAAGAAAAAGAAAAATTAATACACACTATATATGTTTTACAATAAGACAATTTTTTTCCACTGCACATGTAATCCATACAAACGACAAACTTCTGAGTGAAGGCAGAGCAGGATTGTGGCCCGAAACACTTGTGCTTTCTGTACAATCATCATTTCGATTCACAATTACTTGTGTAAAAACTATCAACAAAACCTAGCAATGCAATAAGACATGGCTCTTATGTTTTAAAATGACAAGAAACATGGCAAAATAAAATAGCTAATCTTTCAAAGGCTGAGTTGTCTTTTTGAAACAAATATTTTTCAGTTCACATTCATTTTCCCCATGAAAAAAAGTGGGGAATGTTCCCCTTTTCACTATAAAGTTTACAATTCTGTTCATTTGAAGATGCACTTAGAGTCACATGAATCTTCAGTGCAAACCTACAAAGTAACAAAAAAAGAAAAACAGTTATTAATTTAAAACAAGATTACTGAATGCAAAAAAAAAAAAATCTCCACATACTAAAGAAAAAAAAAGAAAAAACAAAAAAGCAAATACCATGGGTAAAATTGGATTTTCTAAACCAGCTACCCAATCTGTACTTCTGCTTGACGTCATCGGGTTGCCTGCTGAAAAATAAATAAGCATGGTAAAGTAAGCCGGTGACTAAATATCAACTTTAAATAAATAATATCCCATATGAAATGTAATCAGACACAGAAACACAAACCTTTTTCAGATCCTCCATGTTCTATATCTTTTCTACTTTTCGCTGTGTGTCGCAGCATTTGCTCAGTTGATACAACAGGATTGCCCTCGTCAGATTCATGACAGACTTCGTGGATTTCTAAATCTAAATTCATCCCTGTAGGATCAGCAATGACATCAGAATTTGTTACAGCAGCAATCACATCTGCTCCATCAAGCTGATCAGCCACCTTCTTTTCAGGTACACCATGCAAGTCACCTTTTACTAATGGTTCGATCTGATTAGCTCCATGTTGTTCTGCACCATGAGGTTCAATTGTGTGCATATCCTCTGTAGAGATTTCAAGGCTCACACTTGTTTTATCCTCTGAAACAAGTCGATCAGATGTTGATGCAATGGATTTTTCACAGGATTCAATCACCTCAGAAGAGTTCTGATCATTTTGTGCAGAACCGCTCCAAAACTTCATCATGAGCTCATTTACAAGACATTGCGGAGACTCAACTTTAACATAATATGGAGGGTTAGGGTCCGTTGTACCGTCAATGCACTGCACAGTCACTTTCAGAGGTTCATCCACTAAGAGCTCGTAGAAGTTATCAGTAGCTGCACTGTCCCAAGATCCCTTGGAAGGATCAAACCCTTCCAACTGACACAGAAAAGCTTGAGGTGGACTTTCCAGCAAGTCACAAGGTAGTGCCTTAACAGAGCCTTCACTGGTTTCAGACTCATTTCCGAAGTCAACAAAAAGGACAGATACAACGTTTGTGCATTTATTAATAACCTGTGCACGATACCACATCTGATCGTCACAGAAACGAGCCAGGCACAGGCTTCCAGGATCCAAATTATCCACCTTAATCAGCTGTGTCTCACTAGAGTTTCCATATTCTTGGGCAACAAGGGTGATTTGGTCAAGTATTTCAGAGTTTGAAAACTGGCACCAGAAGTAATCTGGTCCAACAATGCATGATGCAAAAGCTTCTACTGTCTGTCCCAAAGACGCATCTGGTTTCGTGAAGAGCAGCTGGAATGTCTCCTTCACAGTTTCGGATATTACCGGTGATGCATTTACGTCTAAACTATCAAATTTCTCATTTGAATCGGATGAGCTGCCACTGGGAGTCATTTTAACTTCCCAAGTAATGCCATCTTCTTTGATAAACTTGCAAGACAGCGTGTTCTCACCAGCTTCACCAAATATTTTTTTGAAGAGAAATGTCTGCTCCATTCCTTTCTGCATCTTGAATTGATCATCTAGACTGCAGCTGCAGTGAATGCTGAACCTTGGGTATGACAGTAGCTGCTCATCAAGTCTGCGAATTTTAAGGAGAGAAACAGTTGCCTCATTTCCGAAATCTATGAATTCTACCTGAATCATGCCATTTTGAGTTGTGTCCTTCACGACAGCACGGTACCAGGAATCATCTTCAGGAAACATGGCCTTCACCAAACTTCCCTGCTGAACACTGGATGCATGAATATCATCTTTCTCAGATGGCTGATGGGAATTCAGTAGCTCGGTGAGGGAGAATAATGTGTTCTCATCTTCTACCAGTTGAACAAAAAAACTTGTCAGGCTGTTGATATGCGAAACATACACGTTAGACACCTTACCTGGTTCTATCATACGTGGAGGAAGATCTATAGCTTGAAGTAAACACTGCACTGATAGTCCAGGAACCATCATGCTTTCATCTACTGTGGTCAATGTTGGGTACGTTATGCTTTGCTCTTGGGTCTCGGCTGCAACTAATTTGTTCTGAGAAATCTGAGGGTCAAAGCCATGAAGGTCAGGGTTTACATCATTTGATGCTCCGCTATTTAACTCGCGAGAGTTAAGCTTGGGAGCATTATCTTTCTGAACGGTTTCAGAGCTTTTTACTCCAAAACTGTGCTCACTTGCAGTGGGTTTTGTTTTAGCGCCCATTGTCACTTTGCTACAAACTTGAGGCTTGGGTTCACACCAGTAATCTTTCATAAGATCATTAACGATTAGCCCATTACATTCAACAAGGACTTTATAATGAGGACAGTTTGGAAGGTCAGAGGACATTACCGTATTCTGAATAGTGACTTTTAAGGGTTCATCCACCAGAAGCTCAAAGAATTTGTCAGCTGCAGCATTGCTCCAAGTGCCATCCACAGACCCCAAAGCATCTAACTGACAAAGAAATGCTTCCGGAGGGCTTTCCAGGAACTTGGTGGGCAGGGATTTAACAAAGTTCAGGTCAATTTCAGACTCATTTCCATAATCTATAAAAAGAACAGAGACGGTTTTAGAATGTGTATTGATAACCTGTGCACGGTACCATAGCTGATCAGAAAAGAGTGCCAGGCATGGTCCGTGGCATAACTGATCTGGCTGAATTGGTTTTGTTTGACTAGAGTTTCCTATTTCTTGTGCAAGCAGGGAGATGTTGTCAAGTTCCTCTGAGTTTTTGAACTGGCACCAGAAGTAATTTGGTCCAACGATAGAGGAAGCATATGCATCTACAATTTGTCCTTGAGTTACAGCTGGTTCCTTGAATGCTAACGGCTGGGTACCTTCATTGCAGTTCATTTGGTATTCAGGTTGAGCACCTGGATTGAGAACAGCATTAAACAAAGGCCCTTCCCCAAGTTCTAAACTAACAATCCAAGCAGATGCATCCTTTTGGATGAACTTGCACTGAATTTTCTTCTCACCATTTTCACCTGCTGCTTTTTTGAAAGTCATTATCTCTTCCTGGGTCCAATCTCTTTTTCCCCTTCTACCATCTTCAAGTGTGCAATGAATACTGAACCTGGGGGTGCTGAGGAACTGCTTGCCAAGTTGCCTTATTTTAAGGGGCAGGAGTGTTGCCTCATTGCCAAAGTCAATAAACCGTACTTGAACCATGCCATTTTTCTTGTTTTGAACAACAGCACGATACCAGGTACCATCAGCAGTATATTCAGCTACCACCAGGTCACCTGACTGCAACAGGTCTAGTTCAACTTGTGCATCACTTAACGGAGCAGAATTAAGTTTGTCGAGAAGGGAAAATATTTCACCTTCATCACTTGCCAATTGTACAAAGAAACTTGATGGACTATTACAATGTGAAACATAGATGTCGGAAACATATCCTGCATCCAAGGCTCTCGAGGGAAGATCAGTGAGCTTTGGATAATGACATGACACTTGTTGCTGTAAAAAATTAGGCCTAGCTCTACTGTGTCCAGTTGCGTGACTAGTAACAGTCTGGAAGTTTTGTTCCAATGTGCCTTGAAAATCTGGTTTCGGGACATTCTTCTCATGTGCTTTTGATGTAGTGCTGAAATTGTGTCTCACACCTCTAGACTCCACGCCTTCTGAAGACATATTGAAAGTATGAGCCTTTTCCGTTCCTTTGCTGATGTTAAACCCTTTTCTTTTGGACTTTTGGTTCCACTGCTCTTTAATGTTTGAGTTGAGGTTGGTTTTCTCATCATACATCTCCACTGATAGTTTGCCTGAAGAATTTTGTTTCACAATGACAGTGAACATGCAGTCTGTAGCGTAGTTTTTAAACCACTCATTAAGCTCACATGGCTCAGGTAATGTTACATTGAAAAGTTCAAACTGAACAGCCTGAATGGGAATGGATGCAATTGCACTAGCCTTTGGAGGAAGTGGCAGAACATCAGATTTATCCAAAACCACCAGGTCACCATAGTCTACAAATTGGACAAGTATCGGATGCATTGATTCAATTTGTCCTCTGTGCCACAGCCCATCGGCGTATTTAGCAAGACACATCATCTTAGGGTAAATTGAAAACTTTTCTTGTGGTTGCTTGCGGCACAGTTGTTGAATATCTTTGGTCATTTTCCTGACCGTATCAGTATTTTGTGTAAAATGACCAAAGAACTGATTTACACTTTGGACACAGTTTATTCGAACCATCTCCTTTGCGCCCACTTCAGTTTTTGGTGGTGAAACAACATATGCTTCATTCTGAAAAGGTGGAGCTGCAGTGACATTCGATGAGGGACGTCCCTCTGCAGGTTGTAGGTTTTTTCCAATTTTGGAAGGTCTGGCTACAGTGACATCTTTAAGAGAATCGGAGTACTCGGTTAAAGTGGTTGAATCGAGAGAATGTACAGGCACATCTCTCCCATACATATTTTTGTGTGCCACTTTGTTTAGAGTCTCAAGAGTTTGGTCACCACAAATCCTCTCAGTCGTTGACAAACACTGCTCTCTGTGGCCAAAAGTGTCATTTACATTCACATTGTCATTTCCATAAAGCCTTATATAATAGACACCCTCATTTGCACTGTAATGCTCAAATTTTCCAACAAGGATTTGATCCAGTACAACAGATTTCAGATAATCTATCTGTTCTGTCCTCCATCCAATGCCTTTGTCAATGACACCATGTAGAGAGCATGCATAGGTGACAACTGGCAATTTGAAGAACCTTGCAGATAAAGGTCTGATATTGCAGAGTTTAACAAAATCTCCAATTCCATAATCGACATGAAAGACTTTGACAACATCGGAGACATTGTTCTGCTGAAGTACAGATCGATACCACTTGCCATCACTTCCTTTGGTTGCACATGGAGACCCGTCATACAGCAGCATTGGCATCTGAACAGAGAATGAGTCTTCATAGTATTCATGGAGCTGATCACTTAATTTCTTGAGCTCTTGTGAAAAGACATGCAATTTGCAATAGATTTTCAATGGATGAATAACTTGTGTCACAGTTACGATCTCAACTGCTCCAGACAACAACTCAGGATACAAGTATTGATGCAACTTGTCAGGGTCACTGGCATGCTCCTGTTGACCATTTGTAGTCACAAGGTCAGTCTGTATGGAAGGGTTTCTTCTTGGCAAATACAGTGAATGCATTACAAGGTTTTTAAAGTCTTTGTTAGGCATATTTCTAGCAAATCCAAGTTCATACATTTGTTTGGATAGACTAGGAATGTCAAGAATGATGATTCTGGAAGGCATTATCACATCCTGAACACACCCAGAGATGTCTTTCCCACACAAAGATCTGATGACCTTTGAAGCAGCCACAGACCATGCACTCTCAAGACACAAAGCTGACGCACTGGCCAGTATGCAAAGCTCTACTTTGGGAGTTAGACTGCAAAGGTTGTGTGGACATTTGGTCAAAACTTCGCTTGAGACCCAAAGTAATTTACCATCATCAATGAGGAACACCTTGCATTCATGTTCAGATTTTGAAAGTATCCTTGCTCTGTGCCAAGTTCGGTCTTCATATACCAAGCAAACTTCTCCGGGTTTGCCTTCAAAAGCATGCTGCCGCTTCCTAGGGATTTCAAGGTCTTTTTGAAGGCGTTGATATGCTTCCCTGTTTTCTTGTCCATTATTTAAACTCCCTCCAAATTCCACTAAGACAGTGTGCGGGTTTAAATTGACTCTTGTGATATGAACAGTCGTATTGGATCCAACTTCTGGCAAACCAGGAAATGAACACATCTTGGTTGAGAATCTTGTCTTTCAAAATGGTTTAAGAGCAGAAATATGGGAGAATCTGAAGAAAAAAAAAGAGAAAATAACACATTGTTAAAAGATTAGTTCACCCAAAAAATAATAATTTTTAAAAATATATAAAATCCTCACTTGGGTTTCTTTCCCATACAATACAGAGCTGAAAGTAATGATAATAAATGGATTTCAATTCACTTCAATGAATGGATTATCAAAATAATTGACATTTAGGGGAAAAAAAGAGTCTTATTCGGTTTATTTTATTTAAAAAACATGCCTAATGTTGACCTAAAAAAAAAGTAATTGAAGATTATGAAAACAAATATATACTCATTCAGTGACACCTGTTAAGTTTAATGGAAACTTGCTGTCAGGACGAGCCTTTATGCAAAATGGAAATACCGGCATGGACTTCCAACATTTACATATAAGGATATAAAAGCAAATTATAATTGGTCTCAAATAGTACACGTACAGTATCTTCCAAAATCACCTGACAGGACAAAACATGAAAAACTATTTGCTGTCGATTTTTTCCATTATAGAATATAATCAAATCAAAGTGTGTGTCTGTACAAAAAAAAAAAAGAAAGGGATGCATGGATGATTTGTTCACAATTAGATCTATAGCTTGCATTTAGAAACTGTATGACAACTTGAATTGTCAATGTATAGAAAAGAGCTACATAGAAAGTCACTTTAATATTTTGTTCAATAGAAAAATAGCAGCATATGGGCTTGGATCCTTGGAAACGAGGTTAAATACAGTAAATAATTACAATTTTATGAATTAACCCTTAAAGTTATTCACTGCATTAAATTATATGTCTCACATTTGAATCGATTTTCAACCAGCTCGCGGTTAACCGTTACATCCCTAGTTATTTTTATAAGCACTCTGATTCTTTTGTGTACAGTTTTGCAGACATTAAAGTGAAATTAAAAAACAGAGGGAACGACCCCTATAAAGGTGACATTTATGACAGCTCATATGACTTGCATGCTTTTAAGTGCAATCTTTTAGTTTTTGCTAAGTAATTATTTTAAAATCTAAGTTAAAATCTAGTTTTTTTTTATTCCTGATGTTTGTATAAAGCAAACCTGTAATTGATTTATTGATTCTGGATTAATTTCTTATTACAGGTTGACAATCCGGTTTCAGTCCTCAATCAAGAAATGAGCAAACAGTTCCTGCATTCAAAAAGTGAAGCAGACAAGTACAAGGTGATTTATTTTTCATATATATGTCATATATGTATCTTAAGTCGCTGGGGTATATTTGTAGCAATAGCCAAAAATGCATTGTATGGGTCAAAATTATAGATTTTCTTTTATGCCAAAAATCATTAGGATATTAAGAAAAGATCATGTTCCATGAAGAGAAGTAAATATATCAAAAGTTAATTTTTGATTAGTAATATGCATTGCTAAAAACTTCATTTAAAGGACAACTTTAAAGGTGATTTTCTCAATATTTGGATTTTTTGTTTGCACCCTCAGATTCCAGATTTTCAAATAGTTGTATCTCGGCCAAAAATTCTTCTATCCTAACAAACCATACATCAATGGAAAGTTTATTTATTCAGCTTTCTTATGATTTATAAATCTCAATTTCGAGAAATTGACCCTTAAAGGGGCCATATGATGCGATTTCAAGTTTTCCTTTCTCTTTGGAGTGTTACAAGCTGATTGTGCATAAATAAGATCCCTGAAGTTGCAAAGACTAAAGTCTCAAAACCAAAGAGATATTCTTTATCAAAGTTAAGCCTCTGCCACGCCCCCCTAAAACGGCTCGTTCTAACACGCCCCCACATATCTACCTCACTATGTGGAAATATTTGCATAATGCGGCCCAAATGTGCACGCAAAGAAAGAAGGCGTGGTTTCAGGAACCGCAGTTAGTGTTGAAGCAGCATGTCAGGGAGACGCTGTGTGTTTCTAGGCGAAAGCAAAAGCACTTTATTTGGCCTTCCGGAAGTAGATGCATTTAGGAATCTTTAAGATTACTTACAACAGAACAGCAATGCATTTTATGGACGACCGTTTCGTGAACCTAGGAGAGGAGGTCATTCTGACTTTGCTATGACAATCTGGCGCTTCTGAATCAGCTACTGTTTTGTTATTAGTTTAAGTATTTGCTATTGACTGTTCAAATGCGGAGTTTTGCGCATCGTGTGTGTGTGTGTGATAATCAGAACCATTATCGTCTGCGAGAGAGAGCAGACACATCACAGTGTATTCAGCTGTCTTAACCGTGGCTTGTGTACTGCAAACACATATTCATCACTGTGTCTGTCACGAGACTCTGTTCCCTTTTCGGGCTCTGTCTTTACATTTATTTTGAAAGATGAAGCTCGTGATTATGGTAAGGGGCGTTACATTTCCGACGAGTGCTTGCCGTGTTCGGCCAATCACAATGCACTGGGTCAGCTGGCCAATCAGAGCAGATTGTGCTTGTCGAAAGGAGGGACTTTGTAGAAAGCGAAGCGTTTGAGAGAGGCTAATGTACAGTATTTAAAAAATAATGTGTTTTTTGAACATTAAAGCATGTCAACATATTCTGTTACACCAAATACACAAAATAATGATCTTTAAAAAAGCATCATATGACATATGACATAAGACCCCTTTAAGGTCCAGGGTCACATATGCCATCAGTAACTGAAGCAGTGTTGTATGGCTAACCGTTTTCACACTATTCCTATCTTTTTTGTCCTAAAGTTTTTCATGAAAGCAACTCTTCTGGAGCAAATGAAAAGAGACTACATCCACATCAAGCAGACTAAAGCCTTGACACGCGAACAAGTGGAAAGACAAGAAGAGGTGATTTGTGAATTCATAGTCAAGCGTCTTTATTAGCTGTTCTCATACTTAATGCAGGTTTTGCACAAGCA
Source organism: Sinocyclocheilus grahami (assembly GCF_001515645.1). Taxonomy (NCBI): domain Eukaryota; kingdom Metazoa; phylum Chordata; class Actinopteri; order Cypriniformes; family Cyprinidae; genus Sinocyclocheilus; species Sinocyclocheilus grahami. The sequence goes on along the minus strand of NW_015505358.1, from coordinate 572,332 downwards.
ATCACCACTATCATCACACACTGTTCACATCGATCTTTATATTTTTAGTGTCTTAAAGATCTCAGGCAGTTGTTTTTGCAAAAGAAAGAAAGATATGAATGCTTGTCGTCGCTCGACAATATGAGACAGACTCTGGAGGACCTGAAAAAGAAGATGGCATGGTGTTTGGTAAGTTATTCTAGTGCGTATTAACAGAAGTGTGAAATGTGGCTTGCATTAGAGAGTCTCTGTTTAGCGGTGTCTCTGTTTGTTGGTTGTAGGTGAGAGAGAATGAGAGGCACGTTGAACAACTGATCGAACAAATTGAAAAAGAAGAGTCTGACTGTAAACATGAAGAAAAGCTGCAGCTCTGTCAGGTTTGTGTGATCAGCTGTATTGATCTGGACTTTTACTGGCAGAACTATGTTTTATGATGTTATTTTAAAACTATGTTTTGGGGGGAGTTATGTTTTTGAACGAAGTCTCTTCTGCTCACCAAGGCTGCGGTTATTTGATCAAAAACTCAGCAAAAACGGTAATATTATGAAATATTATTACAATTCAAAAGCCATGTTTTCTGTTTGAATAGATTTTAAAATGTAATTTATTCCTGTGACGCAAAGCTGATTTTTCAGCATCATCACACCAGTCTTCAGTGTCACAAATCATTCTAATATGCTGACTTGGACAAGCAGACATTTTTCAAAAACATTAAAAAAAATCATAATTATTACAAACTTTTGACTGGTAGTGTAAACAGGAAAGTTTTTAACAGAACAACACAGAATTTTAACAATGTCATTCATAGTTTTTAGTATTGGTTAAACATCATATGTCCTCCAGACATAACATTAGTAGGCATTTGACTGTAAAAATTCTTTCTCTTTACTTTTAAGAACAAAGTCACGGCTGCTGAAAAGAGATTGCAGGACATTCAGAAGAAGCTTTGCACACTTAGAGAAGAGCAGGAGCATTTGGCAGAGGAGAGCTGTAAGACGAAGGAAGAAATTAAAGTCAAAACGAAAGCACAGAAAAATCAGGAGGTGAGATGTCTTTTGTTTTTTCTTTCTGTTAGTTTTAGAAGACACATGTTCACACGTGTACATCTCTTTAATATTCATTTTAAATGAAGACATGCATCTGTCTACAGTTAGGAGGATTGTTTCAACATTTACATGTGAGCAACATTTGGCTGATGTAGTATTTTATTATTCTTAAAGGAATATGTCACCCAAAAATGAAAATTCGTTCTTCTGTGGAATACATAAAGAGACGTTTTGAAGAGCGTTTGTGCTCTTCTTTCCCATGCAGTAAAAGCATTGAATGACCAGAGGCTGTCTGCTTCCACATTTTATGCAGATTGTTTGTCAGCTCCAGTCATTCACTATCTTTGAATGTAAAAGAGCAGTATGAACCATCTAATTTTGTGTTGCGTGGAAGCAAGAAAATCATATGGGTTTGGAAAGACCTGATCGAGAGTTTTAATTTCTGGGTGAACTACTGCTTTAAGTTTATAAACCAGGTCCTTGTTGATTTCCAAAGAGTTTGTATAGATTTTTAGAATGCCAGTTTTTCAGGTGGTTTACTTCCGCGCTGAGAATAAATTGAAACAATTAGAAAAGGAGCAATGCCTTCTTCAGGAGCGAATTCACAAAATAAGTAATGGGTGAGTCCATTTGTTGAGGGAAGACCTCTAATTCTTTGAAGTATTTTTGCAAACCATTTCTTAGTTGGCATTTGTTTAAAGACTTCGTTAAAGTAATTGACTAATTTGATGACGTTTTTAGCAGTGGCAGAAGAAGCCATGAGACTGAGCAAGCACAGCACCTAAAAAAAATATCTGCCTTCAAAAAGCAGCTGGAAAAGCTTGAGAAAGAGTCCAGCGCTCTGAATCAAGAGGTTAAGGACAAACAACAAGCTCTGCTTAAAGGAAGAGAGGAATATGATAAACTGAGGTAAAGTCTGGCAACTTTATTATTTTTTTATTGGACTTGACTGGACAGTGAAGAGGAAGACAGGAAAGTGGAGGGACACGAGGTGTATTCAACCCTGCTTTGCCATAAACATAATGGCTTTAATATGTTGCATGGCTTGAAATTGACCTAAAATGTGAAAACTCTCCACTTGTTGTTTTTGTCATATTGTTTCCTTTGTCTTTTGTGATTTTAAAGAATATTTTGTATTATGAATACATTCCAAGTTGCAAAACCGACTGTTCTATAATTCCAGAAGACGTAAAATGTGATAAAGATTTTCATGTTAAAATGTGTGACATGACCCCTTTAAAGGAGACATATTATGCCCCTTTTTACAATATAAGTCTCTGGTGTCCCCAGAATGTGTCCGTGAGGTTTCAGCTCAAAATACTCCACAGATCATTTATTATATAATTTTGAAAATGCCTATTTTGAGTGGAAGCAGAAACGTTCTGTTTTTCGGGCATGTCTCTTTAAATGCAAATGAGCTGCTGCTCCCCGCCCCCTTTTCCAGAATAGAGCTGCGCCATTAAGGCTCATACCTGCTAAAAACATCTATTTTGGTTCTGATTATCATGTTTATCACGCTGAAATCATGTGTTTTAAACCATATGAGTTTAAACTTCTGATATATGGTTTTCTGAGCGCACGCACAGAAAGCGGCTGTCACTACCTGCTAAAAACATCTATTTTGGTTCTGATTATTTCATGTTCATGTTTATCACGCTGAAATCATGCGTTTTAAACCATATGAGTTTAAACTTCTGATATATGGTTTTCTGAGCGCACGCACAGAAAGCGGCTGTCACGGCATGTGAGCACTAAACTAATTTCTCATTCACACAGAAGTTTACGTTAAAAACACACATAAGTTACAAAAACAGTGGGTTATGTCTGTGAAGATAAACAGCTGAGAAATAAATCGCATGTTTATTTTCGATCTGTGTGGCAGCAGCAATATACAGTAAATAAATCAATAAATCCACTGCTCTGTTGTCTCCTCTGAGGCTGGGACTCTAAATAGTGTTCTGTGCAGCCAAAAACAGAACAGTTAGCATGCTTCGCTCAAACTTTCGCCATGGCATTCGAACTGGTACATTGTTGTGTGCTTGCGAAATCAAAAATGAAGGCGCCGTGGGTGGAAACGTACAGATTAAGGGGTGGTAATATTATAATGAGATCCCTTTGCCACGTCACCAAGAGAGCGAAATCAGTCGCGTTCGTTTTTTCAGACGCTTGCAGTAAAAGGCTTACCTAATCCAAGTTACTGGGTTAATCTTTTTCACGTTTCCTTGGTTGGTAGATGCACCGGGGACCTGATTATAGCACTTAAAACCTGGAAAAGTCAGATTTTCATGATATGTCACCTTTAAAGAAAGAACCGTCTGTATATGATTGATGATTTTGCTGTATCTTGATAAAGTTTCTGAGTGCTTCTACATTTTTTAGCATGGAGGAAAAGAACATCCAGGTCTCTCTGGAGTCTAAACTGAAGAGAAAAAAGCAGCTAATGGCCAGCAGATCCAACAGACTGAGACGGTTTGGCGATCACATGCCAGAATTGTTGGAGTCCATCGACAAAGCCTTCGCCCAGGGCCGATTCATCAAGAAACCTGTAGGACCAATAGGTGAGAGGCCCTCAGTATCTTCAGATTATTCACTAAAACTAACAAAAGAGTTACTCAACTTTGCGATGCCAAAACCAGTTGTGGTTCATCTAATGCAGTGTTTGTTTGTTTTCATCACCAGGTGCATGCATCAGCCTAAAGGATCCCAGTTTAGCCGTGGCTGTGGAGAGTTGCTTACGAGGTTTCTTTAAAACCTTTTGCTGTGATAATTACAGGGACGAAAAAGTCCTGCAAGGATTGATGTCGTCATACTTCCCCAAAGGCAGCAGGCCTCAGATTATGGTGTGTCCATTCACAGACAGAGTTTATAACCTGCAAAGCCGGTAAGAAATATTTGTGTCCAGAAATGGAGTCAGAGGTCTCATGTAGCTACAGTAAATACGATGTTTCTATGTGTTCTTGTCAGTGGAGTCCATCATCCTGAGTTTCCATCTGTGCTGGACTGCCTCAATATCGAGAACCCGGTGATAACAAACTGCCTCATTGACATGAGGAGCATTGAGAGCATTCTGATTATCAAAGTAAGTTGTTAAGTAATAGTAATAAGTAAAAGCATTTATAATAATGTCTAACACATAACCAGTGGGGTGCAAACATCTAAATAAAAGACCTTTTTTGTGTTTAACTCATTTAGAATTGTTTGTGTAAATAAATGTAAAAAAAATTATTGTTTATATGTTCAAAAGTTTGGGATCAGTAAGATTTTTAATGTTTCTTTTGCTCACCAAGGCTAGTTTTCTATTTTAATATACTTTTAAAGTATAATTTATTCCTGTGATGCAAAGCTGAATTTTCATCAGCCATTTCTCCAGTCTTAAGTGCCACATGATCCTTCAGAAATCAGTCTAATATGCTGATTTATTATGTTGCTTAATATATTTTTTAGAACCTCTGATACATTTTCATGATTCTTTGATGGTAAAAAAGTTAAAAAGAACAGCATATATTCAAAATGGAAATCTTTTGTAACAATGAACACTGCCGTTAAAAAGTTTGGGGTCAGTACGTTTTTTTTTATTTTTTTAATTTTTTTACTTTCAAGGATATGTGAAATTGATAAAAAGTGTTAATAAAGATGTATACTATTACAAAATATTTGTTTAACTCTATATTCATCAAAGAATCTTGAAAAAAGTATAACAGGTTCCAAAAAAAAAAACAATTAAGCTGCACAACTTTTTCCAATATGAATAAATCAGCATATTAGATTGATTTCTGAAGGATCATGTGACACTGAAGACTGGAGTCATGATGCTGAAAATTCAGCTTTGATCACAGGAAGAAATTATAGTTTAAGGTATATTAAAATTAAAAACCATTATTTTAAACTGGAATAATATTTCACAATCTATCCACATATTTATATTTTAGATACTATTGCTATATGACATATGTCATTTGTTATTGTTTTTGTTTTAAACCAGGAGAAAGCTCGTGCAAGGAAAGTCATGCAGGAGTCGAGACCCCCGAAGAATTGCCGTGAGGCCTTCACTGCAGATGGTGATCAGGTCTTCAGCCATCGCTATTACACCCCTGAACATGAAGTACTGGTCAAATATCTTGGTGGAGACCCAGAGGCAGAAATACGGCAAGTGTGATCTGCACAAATACTGAATAATACTCTTTCATCAAGTAATTTGTCACCGATTGTCACTTGAGCAAGTTAAAGTTAAGGATTTTACTCATGGCACAGTGGTGATAGTTCATGCAAACCCTTGTGGAGTCTGAACCTACTATTTTTCAATTACAAGCCCAATTGTTTATGGCATGATCCGAGGCAATTATGTTCTTCTACTGATTTACAGTCTAGTGGAGTCCGAGCTGGAGAACAGCCAGGCTCAGCTTTCACGGTTCCAGCTTCACTTGAGCTCCGTGAAGGAGGACATTCAGTTCATGGAGGAGAAGCTGCGTAGTGTCATCATGGCCTGCAAAAAGAATCAGGTATTGAACTGCACAGGCTACACCATTGTGCCATCCACGTTCAGTCGTTATTTGTGTCCAAACATCTGCATACTTGATGCTGGCTTTAATTTTCCGTTTTTAGGAAAGTATAAATAAGGTTAAAGCTTCCATCACAGAACTTGAGAACATTGAAGAGGCACAGGCTGAAGACATCAGCTCCCTGGTGAGGTCTCTATGCATTTTATCAGGCAAAAATGTTACGCTTATTGTTTTGTGACACAGAATAATAGGCGATTTGTCAAATGTACAGGAAGAAGATGCACAAGAAAATGAACAGAAGATCGAATCGGAGAGGAGAGACGTGAAAGAGGCTCAGGATGAGTTAAAGGAACATGAGAGAGTGCTTACAAGTATTAATCAGAAATATAAAGATGTGAAAAATAAAATGGAGCAACTCTCAGATGAGACAGAACAACTGAAGGTGAGCGACAGCGCTGGCCAGTCCGGATACAATGCAACGCTTAATTTACAATATTTAGATATTTTGTTTTTCTTAAAACTGTCATTGGTATCAATCACTACAGGATTCCCAAATTCATGTATAACCTGGACATTTTAAAATTGTGATTTTATGTACAAAATATAATATACACACACACACACACATATATATATATATATATATATATGTGTGTGTGTGTGTTTATTGAAAGATGGATTTGTCTTGAATAGGAGGAGCAAGTTAAGGCAGAGGCTGCGTGCAGTAAACTTGATCAAACCTTGAAGATCTTGGAGAAGAAACTCGAGGATCATCAGGCTAATATTCAGGCCATGAAAGAGGAGTTGTCACTCAGAGAGGAAGAAATGCAGGTGATCACTCCTTCATGCTTTTTGTATCATATAATATAAAATAAAACATTCCTTGTCGTAAAAATGTAGTAGTAACATTTTACTTTAAGGACCAATTCTCACTATTAACTAGTTGCTTCTTAATATGCATATTACTAGCATTTTGGCTGTTTATTAGTACTTATAATGCACATATTCTGTATGACCATATTTTATATCCCTTAATCCTACCCCAGACCTAAACTTAACAATTACCTTGCTAACTATCAATAAGCAGCAAATTAGGAGTTTATTGAGGGGAAAACTCTTAATTAATAGTGAATGTGTTCCCTAATCTAAAGTGTCACCAAATGTGCATAATGTTTTCATCTAAACAGGAGTATGGCAAAATATAGGACTTGTTCATTGTTTGGAAATGGTTTGCTTTTGTAGGATTGTGAAGCCAAAGCCAAAGAGATCTGTCCTGTGCGACAGCAGGTAGATCAGAGTGCCAGATGTATCGATGCCCAAATCACACGCCTACGACAAAAAATCAGTACGGAAGAGAGCAGCCATGGTGACAAGGAGCAAGTTATCAGGTATAACCAGCAGTGGTTTCAAAAAAGTCTTCCAGATTCAGTATAAATGAAGCGCCACTGACACAAATTTGGAATGTGCGTTTTATTTTAGTTGAGATCTTGCATCATTTTTAAGGAACTGAAATAAACTACTGAAGAATGTATTTTTCCAGAGAGTACGCAGAGGCTCACAGTAATTACAAAAGCAAATCCAGCCAGCTGAGGGATCTCAGGAAGTTTATTGATCGTCTCGACCACATCATGATTGACCGTCAGGACCGATACAAATCAATGCGACGGTAACTTAGTATAACACCGTTAATCACAGTTGGAGGCTACAGTATGTTTCTGTTTAAAAGATCGCCACTCCTGTCCTTAAAGTTTGCAGGTTTGAACCGTGTCTGTTTGGAATTGTGTTTCCAGGTCACTTTCTGTGAGGTGCAAGCTGTACTTCAACAACTTCATGATGCAGCTGAACTGCAGTGGCTCTATGATCTTTGATCACATCAATGAATCTCTGTCCATTTCAGTAAGTTACATTTGGCAGTAAGTTTTATTTTAACTTCAGTTTGCTCAAATGTTTGACTGAAGCAAATTAATCAACTAACGGGATGAATCTCCTGAAAATATCTCCGGGTCATATTATTATATATATTTGTATTATTACTGATTTTTTAAAAATATTTTAATCAAGGCTACATTTATTTAATCACATATATAGTTAAATTAGTAATATGGTGAAATATTATCACAATTTATAATAACTATTTGAATATGCTTTATATTTCTGTGATCAAAGCTGAATTTTCAGCATCATTCCTCCAGTCTTCAGTGTCACATGATCCTTCAGAAATCATTGTAATATGCCGATTTGCTGCTTAAGAAACATTTATTATTATCAATGCTGAAAACAGTTGTGCTGCTTCATATTTTTGTGGAAACTGTGAATATTTATGAAACTGAATACCGGATTTTGATGTATACCTAGTGTTAAAGTAAGTGCACAACATCCTGTTTTTTTTGTGATGAATGTTACTTGTTTCGGCTCAGGTGAAACCCCCCGGTCAGGAAAAAAACAACGTCAATGACATGCGTTCCCTCTCGGGAGGCGAGCGCTCCTTCTCCACTGTCTGCTTCATTCTGGCACTCTGGGAAATTACTGAGTCGCCCTTCCGGTGCCTGGATGAGTTTGATGTCTACATGGTACATACTCTTACCTATATAATGACTTTGAGAACACATGCCATGCGTTAAACATTAAAGGGGTCATAGGATGCTACATGCACTTTTACAAGTAGTTTGAACTGAAATGTGTGTTGGCAGTGTGTGTGCACAACCACCCTATAATGATAAAAATCCACCCAGTTTTTTTTTTAATCTACTAAAATCTTTAACCCTTTATCAAATCGAGCCGATCTCGGTCTGTGTGACGTCACAAAAACAGGCCCCGCCCACGATAGTTTGATTGACAGTAGTGTTTCAGCACAGACTGGACTGGTGTCTTACCTTAGCTCCGCCCTGAGTGAGCTGTCATCAGTCCGCCATTGTTTCACCACTGGAGCAGATGTAGACAAGAATGACTCCTAAGCGATTGAGGTGTTCTGTTGTTGGATGTAATAATGAACATAGCAGTCGTCATTTACTCCCGACATCTGAGCCGCTGAAGACGCAGTGGTTTATGTTTGTTTTTGACGAGAATGAGCCCCCGATCTACATAAATGCATCTATGTTGGCGCGAATCATTCGTGATCCAGCTTCACCTACAGAAGTGAGTATAAGGTTTTTCTAATGAATCTTTGCAAATCGCCTTTACTAATAATGTGCTAATTAGCAAGTTTCACGATAAATGCAGCTAAAGTAAACAGTCCCTCAGAGAGCGGCTCGGAAGAGAGGGGCGGGGTCAGCAGAGCTCATTAACATTTAAAGGAAAATGCTACAAAACGGCTTGATCTGAAAAGAGCTGTTTTTGACAGGGTAAAAAAGGTGTTTTTTACACTACCATTGAGAAATTTTAACCAAACAATGTTACAGACTTTTCATTAAGATTCTAAAGAATCATATCAACTTGTGGAAAATGGGCATCCTATGACCCCTTTATTATTTGACATGTAAGTGTTTCATATGTTTAATAAAGCTCTTTTGTATTTTTAAGGACATGCATAATCGCAGCATTTCAATGAACATGCTTGTGGCACTTTCAGAACGTCAGCATGTGCGACAGTTCATCTTCATCACCCCTCAGTCCACCAGGTAAATAAAAGTTATTAAGCATTATAAGGTGAATCTCACTCCAAAGCATGTCTGGTTGATATTTCACCCCAAAACAAAACATTTAAAAGTGAATGAAAATCATCTTCTCCATCCGCAGCTTTCTAATCTTTGTTTGAAAGTTAAAAACAGCATAAATTGTTTTCTGACATTTTTATAAAAAATAAAAAAAACACAATTCTTTAAATGAATTCAAACCCATTAAAGAGAGTTTAAGACGGGTACAAATCATGGGTGTTTAAAAATGAGAACTTCAGTATGAATATCATCATACCAAAAAGACTTTAATGGATGATGCTTGATTTTAGGACCATCAGAGGCTGCAATTTGTCAAAAGTTAAAGATATTTTTCATCAGATTTTCATTCATATAATACAGTAACAAAACCATCCTTTCTGGACACATACTGTGGATTTCCTTTCTTTTTTTAAAATGCAAATCTGCATACATTTAAATTCAGTACAACAAAAGTTATCATGATATATATTTGTAATTCAGTACTGAAATATGACCGATTCTTGAAAGTTTTTGTGAGATGCTATATGTATCTCAGAGTAACAGTGTTCATTCACTATCAGCTTTTCCTGTCTTCATAATCGCAGTTATTCAGGCAGGAAATGCAAACAGTTTGTAGACCACAAACCCTAAAGCAGGTTTCTTAATGGCTTGCTGAACTAGTGCTTAGTTAATTAGTTTGCAGTCATTAGGTAATCAAATGCATAATTGTAAACCAAGACAAAAGCGTACGAGTCCCATAATGAGAACATTTTCTTTGAAATGTCGATTTTTGCCCAGGGTCTCATTTGTTAAGGTGTTAAGTCAATTAGAGATCCAAAACACCGTCTCCTTGCACAGCACTGAATTATAGAGTTAATGTAATGTGTTTGTATATAAATGTTAATGTTTCTTTGCGTTATCTTTCAGCCATATGCCTAAAAGTGAGCATATTACGATCCACCAGCTTCAGGATCCAGAGAGAGAAGCGGAGGAGGAGTGAGATGTGTGTTAGGTACGGACACTGCCTGGAGAGACTGTACTGAAAGTGTTTATTTGTTTGTACAGTTTATGTGTTTGCTTTTATTTATTTTTAAACAAGTTTTATGGTTCTAGTTCCTGTGCAAAGGATGTTTTAAAAGCGCAAAGCGTTTGCATAATTTGTGTGATTGTGAAATGAAGTCCACGCCATTTCATCCAAAGTTCATCTGGTCTTTTATGAAAAAAAAAGGAGGCTCAAGGAATAGTTCACCCAAAAATGAAAATTTGCTGGAAGTGTACTCACCTTCAGGCCATCCAATATGTAGATGAGTTTGTTTGGTCATTAGAACAGATTTGGAGACTTGCTCACCAGTGGATCCTCTGCAGTGAATGGGTGCCGTCAGAATGAGAGTCCAAACAGCTGATAAAAACATCACAATAATCCACACCACTCCAGTCCATCAGTTAACATGTTGCGAAGTGAAAAGCTGTGTTTTTTTTAAAGAAATAAATACATTATTAAGAGGTTTTTAACTTCAAACTTAGCTTCAGCTAAAATACGAGTCCTCTGTACATACTGTAATATTGCTTTCTTTAGTAAAAAAGTTGTTTCGTCTGAATCCGGAGAGAAATATGCACAGATCAAGCACAATTTAAAAGCCCAAACAGTTCTAAACAAATATGTGGGTGGATTTTGACATGAGAGGACAATTCATTAGAACAGATTTGGAGAAATGTAGCATTGCATCACTTGCTCACCAGTGGATCCTCTGCAGTGAATGGGTGCCGCCAGAATGAGAGTCCAAACAGCTGATAAAAACATCACAATAATCCACACCACTCCAGTCCATCAGTTAACATGTTGCGAAGTGAAAAGCTGTGTTTTTTTTAAAGAAATAAATACATTATTAAGAGGTTTTTAACTTCAAACTTAGCTTCAGCTAAAATACGAGTCCTCTGTACATACTGTAATATTGCTTTCTTTAGTAAAAAAGTTGTTTCGTCTGAATCCGGAGAGAAATATGCACAGATCAAGCACAATTTAAAAGCCCAAACAGTTCTAAACAAATATGTGGGTGGATTTTGACATGAGAGGACAACAGGGGATGGATTTCTTCACTGAAGGAAGCATTATTATGGATTATGGACTCATATTTTGACCAGAAGTGACGGTTTGAACCTAAAACACCTTAATGATGGACTCATTTATTACAAGCACACAGCTTTTCACTTCACAAGACATTAACTGATGGACTGGAGTGGTGTGGATTAATTGTGGATTACTGTGTTTTTATCAGCTGTTTGGACTCTCATTCTGACGGCACCCATTCACTGCAGAGCATCCATTGGTGAGCAAGTGATGCAGTGCTACATTTCACCAAATCTGTTCTGATGAAACAAACTCATCTACACCTTGGATGTCCTGAGGGTGAGTGTCTTTTCATTTTTGGTAAAATATTCCTTTTCCAGTTTCCAACCATTAGCACCTGCTCATGACAGTTTCAGTATGTTCAGAGTTAGTATTTGTCAGTTTAAACCAGCATCCTCTGTAATAAACCACAATGCTGTTCCTAGATATTGTTAACCATCTGATTTGTGCTCACACACGACCAAGCACCTGCGTTCTGAAAACAACCCATAGATAGTTTATTGATTTTAATCACAATGTCGTCAGTGCAACTGTTACATACCGAGTTGAAGACATGCCACAAATAAAACACAAACCTCATATCACACAATTAAATGACTGCTTCAATTTGGCTTCACCGTATTAGGTACAAATATTTACAGGGCAAACATATACACTATTTATTGGGCAGTTGCATTTTACAAAGATGTGCCTGTTCTCCTCCAAAGGGATTGACACCATCCTGAGTGTCACAGGATGTGAAAGTGGGAGATCTGGGAAGTCTCAGGAGAACATAACATACGGAGGTTACAAAATGTACAGAATAAAATAACTTGGGTACCGGAAGTAATTGTTGCTTCTGAGGGATGCAGCTGAAAACCATGGGTATTGGAGTAGAAATACTGTTTTACAAAAAACGGTTGAATGAAAATGCAGCACACTAAGAGTAAACATGTACCAAATTTACCCATTTAGGATAAGGTTTTGTTATAATACCAGGGGAAGCGGATCCATTACTAAACACCCTCCAGGGGAAATTATCTTAAAATGTTATATTGCCCTTTTCTGTATTATTACGAAAACGAATTCACAGGCAACCATTCATGCATATGACGATGATACTGCGCAAAGTAAAAAAAAGTGTAACACAATAAGAACAATGTCAGCGGTGGTCTTTTAACATTAAGAAAACGAAACGTTGGTTTTAGACTGGTTATTCTGGCTATTACGTCGTCGTGTCAGTGCAAAATATGGTGAAACCAGCAGATGCAAATAATGATGGTGGAACGTGTGCCTTACAGAAAGCTTTTACCACACACATCGTACATCTTTAAGAGGAAACATGCACCCGAGGGAGGACATCTAATGGATAGATGAGTAACAAATGTAAATCTCACACATTAGTATTGTTATTGATACTATCATTTATATAAGGCCTTCCTTGTATTATTCGTCAAGGTTGCCGAAATGAAGAGAGAGTAGGTTTTTACACTTAGGACATGCATGCAAATAACTTACATTTATATTCTCAAGTACAAGCACGTTTGGAAGGAGGGCTGCATAAACCTCTCCGCCCTCCTTAATTTGGAGTATTGAAGTTCTACATTTCATCGTAACATTTAGTGTGACGCGTTTCGGTTCCCAAACTACTGCGTGAAGTACAGCAGTAAACGTAGTGTGTGTGTGATCAGAAGTATTGCGGCTAGAAATGAAATACGGCGGAGCACTTCACTGACGATGGATGCGTGACTCGTCTGATTTACACGTCTCGCATTGTTGCATGTTGGAAATTAAACGGATATACTCTAAACTCTTTAGCAGTTAACATTCTCATGCATACTAGTTGTTTGATCACAAGAAGAACGTTCATTTAAAAGTAGTCCAAACATGTTACTCTTGTGGAAATGAGAGTGGAAACGGATAACTGGCTCAGTCCGGAGCATGCTAGCATGCGCAGCCTCACTTCTGCATGTCGCACTGCAAGAGCAGTACGATGGACGGGTCGCTCTTGGCAGCTTCTTTGAACTCGTCTAGTGAGATCTGGTCGTCGTTGTTTTTATCCATCTTGCTGAAGATCCGATCCACTCTCTGCTCTGGTGTCAGACCGTCCTCGTTCATCTTCATCATTATCACGGTGCCCACCATTTTATAAATAGCCTTCACACAAAGAAGAGAAAAGACTCGGCTTTAATGACACGAGGAGGCGTTAAGATTGCCAGTATTCTCACTGAAATGTCATTCTATCCCCCCCCATTTTGCCATTGGCACTTTCCATAAATATGATGCATGTTAATTTTAAATGAAGTTGAAGTGTCTGATTTCTGCGCCACTAGCATCACCAAGCAAATTATGTCCAGGCCCGTTGAGTCATTCAAACATACAGATCGCAATTCTGTTCAATCAGACGTCACACACCTCACCTTGAAACAATTAGATATGAAACTAAAATAATCAATAAATAAAAGTGCTAAATAAGGAGGAATCTGCAACCTTGTTACTCATTCTGGCATATTTTTATTTATTGTATTTATTTATTTCATATTTATTGCTCAAATATCAAAATTACAGTGTCTCTGTTTAGACGTCCTAAAATAAATAATAAAATAGCAGTTGCAAAATTGCAATAAAATGAGTAGAAAATAAATCAGCTTCACCCTTAAAGCATTTGTAGCCTTTTGTGTTAAGAGAACTATTAGATATAATTAGGGATGCACGATATTATCGGAATCAGCCGATAATGGCTTAAAATGCAAAGTGCTCAGGGTGCAATAGCGATAAGATCACGTCAGCAGTGTGGTCATTCTTGAAGCAAACTTTTTCCTGAATGATGATTAGATTCATTCGTTTTGAGCATTTAATTTGAGAATGCATGTTCAGAATGATGTGTCCAGTGTGCAATAGAGTCAACAGTCGCATGCAACAGTAGCAGCTGCTGCCTCCCCCGGCTCCTAATGTCTGTCCGGCAAGGCCTTTTATTTACTTAGGGGGTGCTGTTGGCCTACTTGTAATAAAATTAAAGTAAAATACACAAATAACATTAAGATTGGGTTTCTGATTAAATTAAGCAGTAATTGATGTCATAAAAACACGAGTATGGTTTGATTTAAAGGTCAGAAGGTATAGCTTACATGAATAAAAATCACAAAAGTGAAGTGACATGTGGCCAAGTATGGTGACCCATGCTCAGAATTAGTGCTCTGCATTTACCCATCCAAAGTGCACACACACAGCAGTGAACACACACAAACCGTGAACACACACCCGGAGCAGTGGGCAGCCATTTATGCTGTGGTGCCCGGGGAGCAGTTGGGGGTTCGGTGCCTTGCTCAAGGGCACCTCAGTCATGGTATTGAAGGTGGGAGAGAGCGCTGTACATTCACTCCCCCCACCTACAATTCCTGCCGGCACGACACTCGAACCCACAACCTTTTTGGGTTATGAGACCGACTCTCTAACCATTATATATTTACAGATTTATCCATTAATGTGTAATGTTTATTTTTAAAACGGATTATAAAAACTACAAATGTTAAATATTCAAATGAAATATTAAGGATTGCTTTATAGTTGCTTTATAGTTATTTTCAAAGCTTTCAATGTACTCTCATTATAAAATAACTTCATTGTTTATTTAATTCTCAAAAGTAAGTTTTTGTTAATAATAACCAAAATGAAAAATAATTTGTTTATAATCTCTGTACAGGAGAGGCTTGGTGTTGTTTCCAAACAAAAGGAAACATATCGGTATCGGCTATCGGCCAAAATTAGTTGAAAAATATTCTGACATTTTTATTAATTGTATTCATTATTTAATATTTATTGCTCAAATATCAAAATTCACAGCGTCTCTGTACTCTGTATATATGTACTAATACATACAGGTGCATCTCAATAAATTAGAATGTCGTGGAAAAGTTCATTTATTTCAGTAATTCAACTCAAATTGTGAAACTCGTGTATTAAATAAATTCAATGCACACAGACTGAAGTATTTTAAGTCTTTGGATCTTTTAATTGTGATGATTTTGGCTCACATTTAACAAAATCCCACCAATTCACTATCTCAACAAATTAGAATACTTCATAAGACCAATAAAAAACATTTTTAGTGAATTGTTGGCCTTCTGGAAAGTATGTTCATTTACTGTACATGTACTCAATACTTGGTAGGGGCTCCTTTTGCTTTAATTACTGCCTCAATTCGGCGTGGCATGGAGGTGATCAGTTTGTGGCACTGCTGAGGTGGTATGGAAGCCCAGGTTGCTTTGATAGCGGCCTTCAGGTCATCTGCATTGTTGGGTCTGGTGTCTCTCATCTTCCTCTTGACAATACCCCATAGATTCTCTATGGGGTTCAGGTCTGGTGAGTTTGCTGGCCAGTCAAG
>NW_015505358.1:529871-556198 GCF_001515645.1 Sinocyclocheilus grahami | reverse complement strand
GGAGGACTGTTTCCTGATCCTGGTAGAGTAGACTGCAATGCCGGCTGTTCTGACTCACAGACTGCAAGTAAGTTTTTTTTATATATAAAGAATTTGCCACTGACTATTCAAATGCGAGTTTTGGGCAGTGTAGAGTAGCACTTGTTGTTTGTCATTTCTCTGATCACAAATGCAGACATGGTTTTATGTTTACGCGGCGCAACGCAACGCGTAAAAAGACAGTATTCTTTTATAGTATGTCATTATAATCCGGAATTATGCCCCCACTGGATGCAACAAATGCCTCCTTTATAATAGGTTTTATTGGTTTTGTCTCGTTGCGCCGGGACACATGGAAACACAATATGGTAGGGGCGTAACATTTCCGTCACACGCTTGAGGTATTCGGCCAATCACAACACACTGGATAGCTGGCCAATCAGAGCACACCTCGCTTTTCAGACTGATGAGCTTTGTAAAAATTTACGAGTTTCAGAAAGGCGGGGCATAGAGGAGAAACCGTAATAATGTACAGTATGTGGAAAATAATGTGTTTTTTTAACCTTAAACCGCATAAACACATTTCATTACACCAAATACACAAAATAATGTTCTTTTTTAGCAACGTCATATGACCACTTTAAAACACCCTAATGATGGATTTGTTTCTTATAAACACACAGCTTTTTTCTTTGAGATATTAATTGACTGGAGTGTGGATTACTTGTGGATTATTGTGATGCTTTTATCAGCTGTTTGGACTCTCATTCTGATGGCACCCATTCACTGCAGTGGATCCATTGGTGAGCGAGTGATGCAAAACTACATTTCCCCAAATCTGTTCTGATGAAGAAACAAACTCATCTACATCTTGGATGTCCTGAGGGTGAGTAACTTTCCATTTTGGGGTAAAATATTCCTTTCGGTTTCCAACCGTTAGCACCTGCTCATGGCGGTTTCAGTATGTTCAGAATTGGTATTTGTCAGTTTGAAGCAGCATCCTCTGTAATAAACCACAATGCTCTTCTTAGATATCATTAACCATCTGATTTGTGCTCACACACGACCAAGCACCTGCATTCTGAAAACAACCCATAGATAGTTTATTGATTTTAATCACAATGTCGTCAGTGCAACCATTACATACCGAGTTGAAGACATGCCACAAATAAAACACAAACCTCTTATTACACAATTAAAGGACTGCTTCAATTTGGCTTTACCGTAGTAGGTACAAATATTTACAGGGCAAACATATACACTATTTATCGGGCAGTTGCATTTTACAAAGATGTGCCTTGTTCTCCACCAAAGGGACTGACACATCCTGAATGTCACAAGATGTGAAAGTAGGAGATCTGGAATGCCATATTTTTAAAGTCTCAGGAGACCATAACATACAGACGAAGGATAAAAAATGTAGAGAATAACAAAACGAGGGTAATTGAAAAGTTGCTTCTGAGGGATGCAGCTAAAAACCATGGGTACTGGAGTAGAAATACTGTTTTACAAAAAACGGTTGAATAAAAATGCAGCACACTAA
The DNA here is from genome assembly GCF_001515645.1 of Sinocyclocheilus grahami. Lineage (NCBI taxonomy): Eukaryota > Metazoa > Chordata > Actinopteri > Cypriniformes > Cyprinidae > Sinocyclocheilus > Sinocyclocheilus grahami. The sequence goes on along the minus strand of NW_015505358.1, from coordinate 554,676 downwards.
GAGTAAATGTGTACCAAACCCATTTAGGATAAGGTTTTGTCGTAAAACCAGGGGCAGCGGATCCTTTACCAAATGCCCTCCAGGGAAAATTTGCTTAAAATGTTATATTGCCCTTTCTGTATTATTACTAAAACGAATTCACAGGCAACCATTCATGCATGTGCGCAAAGTAAAACAAGAGCGTAACGCAATAAGAATGATGTCAGCGGTGGTCTTTTGACGTTAAGAAAAAGAAAGGTCTGTTTTAGACTGGTTATACTGGTTATTAGGTCCTCGTGTCAGTGCAAAATAGGGTGAAACCAGCAGAAGCCAATGGCAGATGCAAATCATGACGGAGGCGGGGCTGGAACGTGTGCCTTACAGAGAACTTTTACAACACACATGGTACGTCTTTAAGAGGAAGCATGCACCCGAGGAAGGACATCTAATGGATAGATGAGGAACGAATGTAAATCTCACATATTAGCATTGTTATTGATACTAGCGTTTATATAAGGCCTCCCTTGTATTATTCGTCAAGGTTGCCGAAATGAAGAGAGAGTAGGTTTTTACACTTAGGACATGCATGCAAATAACTTACATTTATATTCTCAAGTACAAGCACGTTTGGAAGGAGGGCTGCACAAACCTCTCCGCCCTCCTAAATTTCGAGTATTGAAGTTCGACAGACTGATTTCATCGTAACATGTAGTGTGACGCGCTTCGGTTCCCAAACGACTGCGTGAAGTACGGCAGTCAACGTAGTGCGTGTGATCAGAAGTATTGCGGCTAGAAATGAAATACGGCGGAGCACTTCACTGACGATGGATGCGTGACTCGTCTGATTTACACGTCTCGCATTGTTGCATGTTGGAAATTAAACGGATATACTCTAAACTCTTTAGCAGTTAACATTCTCATGCATACTAGTTGTTTGATCACAAGAAGAACGTTCATTTAAAAGTAGTCCAAACATGTTACTCTTGTGGAAATGAGAGTGGAAACGGATAACTGGCTCAGTCCGGAGCATGCTAGCATGCGCAGCCTCACTTCTGCATGTCGCACTGCAAGAGCAGTACGATGGACGGGTCGCTCTTGGCAGCTTCTTTGAACTCGTCTAGTGAGATCTGGTCGTCGTTGTTTTTATCCATCTTGCTGAAGATCCGATCCACTCTCTGCTCTGGTGTCAGACCGTCCTCGTTCATCTTCATCATTATCACGGTGCCCACCATTTTATAAATAGCCTTCACACAAAGAAGAGAAAAGACTCGGCTTTAATGACACGAGGAGGCGTTAAGATTGCCAGTATTCTCACTGAAATGTCATTCTATCCCCCCCCATTTTGCCATTGGCACTTTCCATAAATATGATGCATGTTAATTTTAAATGAAGTTGAAGTGTCTGATTTCTGCGCCACTAGCATCACCAAGCAAATTATGTCCAGGCCCGTTGAGTCATTCAAACATACAGATCGCAATTCTGTTCAATCAGACGTCACACACCTCACCTTGAAACAATTAGATATGAAACTAAAATAATCAATAAATAAAAGTGCTAAATAAGGAGGAATCTGCAACCTTGTTACTCATTCTGGCATATTTTTATTTATTGTATTTATTTATTTCATATTTATTGCTCAAATATCAAAATTACAGTGTCTCTGTTTAGACGTCCTAAAATAAATAATAAAATAGCAGTTGCAAAATTGCAATAAAATGAGTAGAAAATAAATCAGCTTCACCCTTAAAGCATTTGTAGCCTTTTGTGTTAAGAGAACTATTAGATATAATTAGGGATGCACGATATTATCGGAATCAGCCGATAATGGCTTAAAATGCAAAGTGCTCAGGGTGCAATAGCGATAAGATCACGTCAGCAGTGTGGTCATTCTTGAAGCAAACTTTTTCCTGAATGATGATTAGATTCATTCGTTTTGAGCATTTAATTTGAGAATGCATGTTCAGAATGATGTGTCCAGTGTGCAATAGAGTCAACAGTCGCATGCAACAGTAGCAGCTGCTGCCTCCCCCGGCTCCTAATGTCTGTCCGGCAAGGCCTTTTATTTACTTAGGGGGTGCTGTTGGCCTACTTGTAATAAAATTAAAGTAAAATACACAAATAACATTAAGATTGGGTTTCTGATTAAATTAAGCAGTAATTGATGTCATAAAAACACGAGTATGGTTTGATTTAAAGGTCAGAAGGTATAGCTTACATGAATAAAAATCACAAAAGTGAAGTGACATGTGGCCAAGTATGGTGACCCATGCTCAGAATTAGTGCTCTGCATTTACCCATCCAAAGTGCACACACACAGCAGTGAACACACACAAACCGTGAACACACACCCGGAGCAGTGGGCAGCCATTTATGCTGTGGTGCCCGGGGAGCAGTTGGGGGTTCGGTGCCTTGCTCAAGGGCACCTCAGTCATGGTATTGAAGGTGGGAGAGAGCGCTGTACATTCACTCCCCCCACCTACAATTCCTGCCGGCACGACACTCGAACCCACAACCTTTTTGGGTTATGAGACCGACTCTCTAACCATTATATATTTACAGATTTATCCATTAATGTGTAATGTTTATTTTTAAAACGGATTATAAAAACTACAAATGTTAAATATTCAAATAAAATATTAAGGATTGCTTTATAGTTGCTTTATAGTTATTTTCAAAGCTTTCAATGTACTCTCATTATAAAATAACTTCATTGTTTATTTAATTCTCAAAAGTAAGTTTTTGTTAATAATAACCAAAATGAAAAATAATTTGTTTATAATCTCTGTACAGGAGAGGCTTGGTGTTGTTTCCAAACAAAAGGAAACATATCGGTATCGGCTATCGGCCAAAATTAGTTGAAAAATATTCTGACATTTTTATTAATTGTATTCATTATTTAATATTTATTGCTCAAATATCAAAATTCACAGCGTCTCTGTACTCTGTATATATGTACTAATACATACAGGTGCATCTCAATAAATTAGAATGTCGTGGAAAAGTTCATTTATTTCAGTAATTCAACTCAAATTGTGAAACTCGTGTATTAAATAAATTCAATGCACACAGACTGAAGTATTTTAAGTCTTTGGATCTTTTAATTGTGATGATTTTGGCTCACATTTAACAAAATCCCACCAATTCACTATCTCAACAAATTAGAATACTTCATAAGACCAATAAAAAACATTTTTAGTGAATTGTTGGCCTTCTGGAAAGTATGTTCATTTACTGTACATGTACTCAATACTTGGTAGGGGCTCCTTTTGCTTTAATTACTGCCTCAATTCGGCGTGGCATGGAGGTGATCAGTTTGTGGCACTGCTGAGGTGGTATGGAAGCCCATGTTTCTTTGACAGTTGCCTTCAGCTCATCTGCATTTTTTGGTCTCTTGTTTCTCATTTTCCTCTTGACCTGGTGAGTTTGCTGGCCAGTCAAGCACACCAACACCATGGTCATTTAACCAACTTTTGGTGCTTTTGGCAGTGTGGGCAGGTGCCAAATCCTGCTGGAAAATGAAATCAGCATCTTCAAAAAGCACAGAAGGAAGCATGAAGTGCTCCCAAATTTCTTGGTAAATGGGTGCAGTGACGTTAGTTTTCAAAAAACACAATGGACCAACACCAGCAGATGACATTGCACCCCAAATCATCACAGACTGTGGAAACTTAACACTGGACTTCAAGCAACTTGGGCTATGAGCTTCTCCACCCTTCCTCCAGACTCTAGGACCTTGGTTTCCAAATGAAATACAAAACTTGCTCTCATCTGAAAAGAGGACTTTGGACCACTGGGCAACAGTCAAGTTCTCCTTCTCCTTAGCCCAGGTAAGACGCCTCTGACGTTGTCTGTGGTTCAGGAGTGGCTTAACAAGAGGAATACGACAACTGTAGCCAAATTCCTTGACACGTCCATGTGTGGTGGCTCTTGATGCCTTGACCCCAGCCTCAGTCCATTCCTTGTGAAGTTCACTCAAATTCTTGAATCGATTTTGCTTGACAATCCTCATAAGGCTGCGGTTCTCTCGGTTGGTTGTGCATCTTTTTCTTCCACACTTTTTCCTTCCACTCAACTTTCTGTTAACATGCTTGGATACAGCACTCTGTGAACTTTGGCAATGAATGTTTGTGGCTTACCCTCCTTGTGAAGGGTGTCAATGATTGTCTTCTGGACAACTGTCAGATCAGCAGTCTTCCCCATGATTGTGTAGCCTAGTGAACCAAACTGAGAGACCATTTTGAAGGCTCAGGAAACCTTTGCAGGTGTTTTGAGTTGATTAGCTGATTGGCATGTCACCATATTCTAATTTGTTGAGATAGTGAATTGGTGGGTTTTTGTTAAATGTGGGCCAAAATCATCACAATTAAAAGAACCAAAGACTTAAACTACTTCAGTCTGTGTGCATTGAATTTATTTAATACACGAGTTTCACAATTTGAGTTGAATTACTGAAATAAATGAACTTTTCCATGACGTTCTAATTTATTGAGATGCACCTGTATATAAATCAGCTTCAAAGCATTGGAGGCATTTTATTTTGTTTTGAGAACTATTAGATATTATCATGCAGATACTTTTCTTCAATCTGTTGCAAATAAACACTAATTTAGGATGAATCTCCAACCTTTTTATTCATTCTGACATGTTTTTTTTATTGTATTTATTTTGTATCATATCAAAATCACAGGATTTCTGTTTGGACATGTTCTAAATTTTGATTGCAGAAAGTGCAGACCATGTATAAAATAAGTAGAAAATAAATCAGCTTCACCTTTATTAAAGCATTAGAGGCATTTTATTTTGTTATGAGAACTATTAAATATGATCATACAAATAGTTTTTCCAATTTATTGAAATTAAAGGCATAATAGAATAAAATTGGGATGAATCTCCAACCTTGTTAAGCATTATGCAATTTTTATTAATTGTATATATTTATTATTTTATATGTATATTTTGTTATTTTTTAAAAACCGATTCATCCACTGGCATTCGTTTCATGCAAATAAACTGATTTTCTTTACCTCTATAATCTCCAACATCTCCACTCGAGTGATCTTGCCGTCTCCATCCAGGTCGTACATGTTGAAGGCCCAGTTGAGCTTCTGCTCGAAGCTTCCCCGTGACGTGATGGACAGGGCGCAGATGAACTCTCTGAAGTCGATAGTACCGTCACTATTCTTATCAAAGGTCCTGAATGCATGCTGTGCAAACTTCGATGCGTCACCATAAGGGAAGAACTGCAAGGGGGGGGAATGAGATTTCAGTCTGTTAATTAGTTTGTAAATGTTTTGCTTTAAATAATATTGATGGTCTCAATCGTTCACAAAATTTTAAAGCTTAAAGGGGCCATGAACTGAGAAATCTAAATTCTCTTGATCTTTTGACATATAAGAGGTCATTGCACTATAAAAACATCCTGTAAGTTTCAGAACTCAAACCTTTCTCTTTAGTCTAAAACCAGCTTATATTGGAGCCAATCTGCCAAAATGACAGGTTTTGGAATGTTCCACTTTATGACGTAATAGTGTGGCTAAACCCCGCCTCCGCAGAAAAAGATCAACGCCTGCTTCGACAGCACTTCCTGTTTAGCTCCGCCCACCGATTCACACATGTACTGTAAATAACGAGAGAGGCAAACGCAGGTCTATGCAGAAATCAAACGATAAAGATGCTCCGAAGACATTAGGACGCTGTACAGTGCCAAGTTGTGGAAAAACAGTCTTTGCATCGCCTTCCTTCTGATCACCAAAAATCTTCCTCTCAGCTGCAGTACAAGATTATTAGTGAATATCAACTTGATAACTTGGTATACTGTATATCACACAACGCACAACTACTTTTATGATGCTATTCAGTCCTTTTTGAAGCTTACAAAGTTCTGCTTAACGTCTGCCCACATGCGGCTCTGGATTGGTATGAAAGTTAGTAATTAATGACGGCGTTTTAATTTTTGAGTGAACTGTTCCTTTAAGAGGGATTTGTGAACGCTTATTGATTTTCATGTCTGAATTTTCTACAGCAGCCACAGCAGGTTCTGTTCTTTGCTTCAGGTTCATTCCATGGCAATTCATTAAAAAATAAATGGGCACTGCGCAGTGGGTAGAAGTACATCTAACAGTGTGTTTTCACTGAGGCCCTCACATCTCACTGCGTCACATTCGTTCTATGAATAACATTTCACCGACGGCCACTTTGACTGTAGTTTGTGCTTCGCTCCAGTAAAATGTGTAACCCTACTGTCTCACGTTAAACATACTATGCCACTCACTTTCCTTTTTAGCCCTCTTCTTTTTTTATCCTTTTATTAAATCCATATTTTTTTCAAAACTTGCATGGTTATTTTCAATAATCCTTCAAGTTGAATTTTATATTTACTGGTTGCTAGGGTGTTCTGAATGGTTGTCAGGTTTTCTTTGCTTGTTTTTTTGTTTTGTTTTACAGGCCCCAGTTTTTTTTTTTCTCATTAAACCCAACTATATTTTTTTCAGAACTTGCATGGTTGCATGGTTATTTTCAATAATCCTCAAAGCAGAATTTCATGTTATTTCAAACTTACTAGTTGCATGGTGTTGCCATGCAGTTGCAAGGGTGTTCTGAATGGTTGCCAGTTTTTTTTTTTTTACAGATGTTTTACAGGTGTTAACAGGCTTCAGTCAAAATGGTGAAAAATTCTAATTAAGGACTGACACATATCTCAACATGACACATGATAGTCCATACAAAATTGAAAATTCTGTCATAATTTACTCAACCTCATGTCTTCTGCAGAACGCAAAAATTTAAAAAAATTGGACATACAAAACAACGTTGCAGCCCATTATACACTGAAAAAAAAGTTTCATTCATACAATTAAAAAAATTTAGGGTAATGATTCACATCTATATTTTTTTAACTTGAGCCAATGAGAAATAAATAACTTGCCCTTGCCCTTTATATAGAAAAATATATATTTTTTTTTGTTCAAACAGGTTTGGAGCAACATGGGGGTGAGTAAATAATGACAGAAAATTCATTTTTGGGGGAAGTATCCCTTTAAAACTTAGTAAAAGCCCAGAGTATGAGGTCTAGTAATAGTGATGTTTGACTTAGAAAATGCTTGACTAGTCTCTCACCTTAACATAGAGCTGCTGGAACTCATCCAGGTTTAGCCGACCGCTGGGACAGTCTTTCAGAAAGCCCTTGTACCATTGCTTGAGCTCATGTTCATTAAACTCCGTGTTCTTCACAAGGTCCTCCATCACCTCAGGGGTCAGTTTGCTGTTCTGTTTTCCCATGATTACTGCATGAGCAAGAAAGAAGGAAATAATATAGTGATATGGAGAAAGAAAGAAATAACATGGTGATAGAAAGTTCTCCAATGTAGTTGTAGTGGTGCTCTAATAAGAGATGCAAGCTGTTAATGGATACAGCATCTTTACAGTTATTTTCTGACTGCTGCTCTTCTCCTGAAATGAGAATCTGAGTTGAATTTTAATCCATCTAGAGACATTGATCCCCAAATGGAGCAACAACATAAACTGTCATGAAATCATGTTGTTTAATTCGTGGTTGATCACACATTTTAATAATCTGTATCAGCATCAGCCATTAAAAACAGCGTATTGGTAAACCTATTGGTATCTAAAGAGCAGGTTGGCTGATATATGCATGATACAATAATAGCAAATAGTAAGTACACTAAAAATATTTTTTGAAATTGTTAATAAAGAAAATACTATTTACATTTTTCTACTTCAAAATTTCTTATTTAACTGAACGTTTACTTTTTACTAATTTGTGAAATTTACTAGCAATTTTTGAGTGATAATTGTTTCTACGCCATTTTTTTTCAGAGTACACAAATGCTGAAATAGCACTTATTATAATCAGAACATTTATTTTAAAAAATCACCCAAATTATTAGAAAATGTGTGCATTGACAAGGCTGTCTGAAGATTTTAGAAATGACTCAATATCTTGGCAATGTCCACTTGATCTTGACAATGTAGATTTTTAATAATGATAACTAGTTTTTTATTAGTCAGTAAGTCCAGGACCCAACTGCAAGAAAACCTTTTTGGAAAAAAAATAAAATTAGTTATAATGAAAAGTGCATTGTCATTTAGGGCAACTGCATGCCAATATTTGGTTACTTTTTAAATATGAAATTGAAATTATTGCATCAGCCAATATCTAATCCGATGGACAATAAACAGAAGTGGTGATTCCACATTCTGTCAGTTCTAAGAACATTATTTGCGACTAACGATTTGGAAATCTCTCATATTCACAGAAAATAGCTTGCTCCACATTGCAAAATAAGGTAGATGCATAAAGAAACGGAGCAACATGATGTCATGCATATTCAATTATTTAAACTATGAATGCAAATGTACATTTACAACTAGCCCCATAATATAATGCACACAAAGTAGCCTACTAAATGTAAAATTAAGAACACAATGTTGTCAATTGTGATCAGATTGTTGCCAGCAGCCTGGCTGTGTTGTGCTGATCAAAGGCACAAGAGTTTGTGTGTAAATGGGCATCAGGTAAAATAGGCTACAAACGGGGAGGGGTTGGAGAGGAGCTTTTTATTTCCATGTGGAGCGCCTGTCTGTGTTTGCAGCCTCTCCTGCATCAAATGTGAGCGTGAAAATCAGAGCAGCCTCGAACACATTTGATAAGAATGCGGCTTTAATTAAAGACAGTCAGGAATTATTACCCACCATCCAATCTCATGTCACTCTTACGTAATAGTGCCGAGGCTTTTTCAAGCACCAATGGCTGAACGAATGACCTTGAGAAGGGAAACCACTGGGAAGCAATGCAGAATAACGATCTGTGATCTTAAACGGAGGAATTATTGGACTTAATGACGAAGATCTGTTGAAGAGCATAGTGTGAGCATCAGTGCGTTCGCTTTAGGTGCCATTTATACATCACGAGCCTTTTGGCGTGACAGAATATGGGTAGAATAGATTTGCATATACATATAACGGACCCTACTAACATTTCACATCCCAACTGATCATTTGAATGTGTTTTAGTGATGCACCAATGTGAATTTGGTCCATTCCGACAGAGCCCGCAGAGAAAAGACGCAGTCCCTTTTGCCTGTGCATTGCACTGCGCTCAAATCACATCCAAAATCTCTCGAGTGAGGCTGAGAAACATCAGTGCATCTCTCAAATTCATTACACAACACCAAAGGTTCGTCTCTAAGCAAAAAGAGAGTAACAAGCAACCAGTGAGCTTTTGTTGCAATTGTATCATTGGCTGTCAAATGCATCACAGTTTTAATGAAAGCCTAATACACCCTTAACCTGCGCAAAGTGCTCAAATCAGGCCACGTACTAATAATGCATTCGAGTGAACGTTTTCATTCAGTCACTCATGCATGCATTCATTCACACGTTCACCCATTGAGTTCACCCATCGTTTCGCTGCATTAAATGGCAAAAGCACACACAAAAAGAAACACGCATGACTTCGACGCGCCTAAGTGTCTCACGGCTGCATATGCACGCATGCATCGCCTCTTACCTTCAAGTAACGCGTTAGAGGCTGATGGAAATGTGCTGGTGCTCGCAAGCCGTCCGGTTTCGCGTGTGTCGAACCCAAATTCCTCGGATTCGTCGCGTTTACTGAACGTCAAGTAATGTGTAAAGGTGATTCCAGCTGACACGAGCCCGCTTGAGTCTGTGTGTGTGCGCTATGCGACGCAAGACATGCGGCATGCACCGAGCATCACCTCCACACTGCTGCTCCTCGCGTGCGTTTGCGCAAATTGTATGCTTGCAACCCTGCTCTTAGGGAGCTCATGTCACTTTATTAACCATCGTATGCATGCTTTACACGCAAATCTGTTGGTGAACGATCTTTATTACCTATTGCAAATTCTCGATGTTCTGTATCTTTGGGTTCCCAGAGACTCCAGTGCGATATGTGAGGGAATAATAACGTTTTTTGTTTAAATCAACCTTCTTTACTTCCTATGGAAGCCCGTTTCCGCCAGTGAATAAAAAAGGTAATTGCGATCATTTTTCATTTCACAATTCTGACTTTTTTTCACAGAATTGTGAGATATAAACTCGCAATTGCGAGTTATAAAGTCAGAATTGCGAGATATAAAGTCAGAATTCGTTTTTCTCAGAATGAGCCTGGTCTCATGAAAATGCGTATAAATAGTACGCCAAATAAAAACGAAAACTCGTGGTATTGATACGCAAAAAAACTCGTGCATATGATACGCATGTGTTTGGCGTGCATATAATACGCAGTTTTCGCGTGCATATGATACGAAATTTGTTGGCGTGCAGATGATACGCAGTTTTCGCGTACATATGATACGCATCTACCCCACAACCCTAAACCTACCCATCGCGTAGCATATACACGTCAAAGTCCATTTTTGCGTATCGGTACCACGAGTTTTCGTTTTTATTTGGCGTATGCATGCTATAAACTCACAATTGCGAGATAAAAACTCGCAATTCTGCCTTTTTTTCCCCTCGCAATAGCGAGTTTATATCTCGCAGTTCTGACTTTTTTTTAATATAAACTCGCAATTGCGAGTTAAAGTCCAATTTTGAAGGGGGGAAAAGACTGATATGAAAAAAAAGTCAGAATTGTGAGATTAAAAAGTCGCAATTATACCGCTTTTATTTTTTATTCAGTGGCGGAAACGGGCTTCCATAACTTCCATTCTCTTTAAATATGTTAATCTGACAGTTAAAATCCTGAAGACAGTATTCTTCTGTTTTAGTATTCTTCACTAAAGCGTGCGCTTTCCAGGATTTTTACAATTGAAGAGTTCAGATGCAAAAGCCTCTAAGTGCCATCCAACATTCTTTTTTTCCCCTCGCAATAGCGAGTTTATATCTCGCAGTTCTGACTTTTTTTTAATATAAACTCGCAATTGCGAGTTAAAGTCCAATTTTGAAGGGGGGAAAAGACTGATATGAAAAAAAAGTCAGAATTGTGAGATTAAAAAGTCGCAATTATACCTCTTTTATTTTTTATTCAGTGGCGGAAACGGGCTTCCATAACTTCCATTCTCTTTAAATATGTTAATCTGACAGTTAAAATCCTGAAGACAGTATTCTTCTGTTTTAGTATTCTTCACTAAAGCGTGCGCTTTCCAGGATTTTTACAATTGAAGAGTTCAGATGCAAAAGCCTCTAAGTGCCATCCAACATTTTCTGCTAAAATTATTATTTTCTCATGCTCCTATATGTTTATGTTCAGTTATTTTACTTTAATGGGAAAGAAAATAAACTATTTATTGCCATTAAAGTGAAATTTCGCGTAGCATATACACGTCAAAGTCCATTTTTGCGTATCGGTACCACGAGTTTTCGTTTTTATTTGGCGTATGCATGCTATAAACTCACAATTGCGAGATAAAAACTCGCAATTCTGTCTTTTTTTCCCCTCGCAATAGCGAGTTTATATCTCGCAGTTCTGACTTTTTTTTAATATAAACTCGCAATTGCGAGTTAAAGTCCAATTTTGAAGGGGGGAAAAGACTGATATGAAAAAAAAGTCAGAATTGTGAGATTAAAAAGTCGCAATTATACCGCTTTTATTTTTTATTCAGTGGCGGAAACGGGCTTCCATAACTTCCATTCTCTTTAAATATGTTAATCTGACAGTTAAAATCCTGAAGACAGTATTCTTCTGTTTTAGTATTCTTCACTAAAGCGTGCGCTTTCCAGGATTTTTACAATTGAAGAGTTCAGATGCAAAAGCCTCTAAGTGCCATCCAACATTTTCTGCTAAAATTATTATTTTCTCATGCTCCTATATGTTTATGTTCAGTTATTTTACTTTAATGGGAAAGAAAATAAACTATTTATTGCCATTAAAGTGAAATTTCTGAACCTACACATGGGAGCCTGATTAAAAATGCTCATTTTAGAAGAAAATTTCAAACGGCACTTAGAGGCTTTTGCATCTGAACTCTTCAATTATTTTAATTGAGAACCAAACATTTTGTACAAACGCTATAACCAAACATGCCAGGGGTGAAAAAGAAACAACAGAAAACGTATATCCTAAACAACTGCACTTCTTTCAAGATATTACTTTAAGACATTGTTTCCAAATACATTAAATGTCAGTTTTAAGTTGTTCACACAGAAATGTGACTTATCCAATAGCGTTGTTTCAATTTTGGGTCAGTTCGAGTCCAGCAAAACACTGCAGAAAATTCAGGAAAAGAAATGAAAGGAAACAGCTGGTAAATTGTTTGGTTCACTCCGAGAACCTCCAGGTGCATTTCTGTGTGTTTCAGAGACCCCTGATATTTTCATGGGTGTTTGAAATGTTAATTTATCCACCTTATTTTTAAGGTATGAGTGGGTGCGATCATTTTAAACCTGAATGCACATGCTTCCTGTGTCATTTTTAGTACAAAACAGGTTGTTATGCTGCTTGATAGTACAAATTGGTATTTATTATCATATTATTTTAATTTGTTCTCTCTTTATAACTAGGCTATAAACATACTGGTTTGAAGTGCAAATAGTGTTCATGTTTACATTCAAAAGAAAGACATGAATATGAGGGTTAAAAACCTAAATTAGGCTTTTAGCTCATTAATTTTCTAGTGATTTTTAGAAGAGATATTGTGTGTGTTGTTTTAAATGGCATCATTTTGAAGGATGGATAAAGAAGGATTTCTTTAATCACTTGCAAACATGGTCTGCTTCCTTTTTGAATCTTGAACTCAACAGCTGCACCAGCCAATTAAGCGGTTGGAAAACTGTTGTATATATAATTTTGCTCACATTAATTTTAATTGGCTTCAGTCTTTCAAGTCAATTTTAGTGGAAACTGGAGGCCTCCCTCTGTTTTGTTAGTCATTTACTCACCCTCATGTCGCTCCAAACATTTTTTGTGTCAAACAAAACAGGAGTTTCCTAGCTGAACGTCCAAGCTGCTCTTTTCCATGAAGGTTAATGGTGACTACATCTGTCCCTTTAAGGAAATGTCTGATACTGTAACATGCTAAATAACTCTAGTGACATTTGTATCTCTTACAGAATAAGTAATGACTCATGCAGAATGACTAATGCATTTCAAAGTAATAATAATATGTTGACCAAATGTTTACTCTGTTGAAAGTTTTCATTTATCAAGATTATTAATGTTTATATACTATGTTGTAGGTATTGTGCTTTGAGAGTTTCATATAAATTATAAAAAAAAAAAATTTGGTTCAATATTTTACATTCACACATTTAGCAGATGCTTTATCCAAGGCGACTTACAACTGAGAAGCATAAGCAATTCATCACATTATGAGAACTTATAATAGTGATTTCTCTAGCAAAGCAGAACATCTTTAACCAAAAATGTTTCACAGTTGACAGACCATTCATTTTCAGCATTGTGTATCTTTCCAAAGCGGAATAAATGCTGTTGTTGAACTACTTTCCATAATCATATTTTGTCGGAGACCACAAATCAACAAATAAGTGAAATGTGACACAAAATGTTTATTTATTTTCTCTCAATGTGACAGCAGAACTTCAGATTCCCGTTTCAGTCCCAAATATTTGATGTTGTTTATATCAGTCCTCAAATGCAAAGCATTGCCATCAGTTTCCTGTGAGGGGGAAAAAACAAGATTACATTTTTAAAAAGTTAAATATCTTATGCATGCAGTAAAAGCTATAAATGCTTTCTAAACACTTACTTATGAGCATGATGAACCAGACATCATCCACTGGTCATGTGGACTCTGTGGAGGTCTGGCATTCTGTGGATTTAAACATTCTGAGAAAAAAGGGAAGGAATGACGTCATCTTGCCTTCTGATGTAACACGGCCCATTTTCTGACCATTTATGCTTCTCTTCTTGGTACAGATGAAGCAGGCTTTCCCTTCTTACCTGCTGTGATGTTTTGTGAGCAGTGATGCGGGTCGAAGGGCTGCAGCATCATCAGTGACTGGGTGAAACCTGCAGGACGGACGTGAGTGAATCACTGGGGTGCACTGAATATGACGGCGGTGCCGAATGATCCTCAGGATGCGGTGACTCATCTGGGTTTAGTGAAGTCAAGAGGAATCAAGTTTAGTGACAAATACCGTTCTTGAATGATGAATTACATGGGAAACACCTTAAAGATCATGTGTGTCAAAGATCAAGTACCACGTTAACATCAGCACATTCACTCGTGTCATTTCACTTTCTATATTCTGTCAGTGGATTCACATGTTGTTTTGACCTCATTGCCTTTCAGAATATCTTTGCTCCACAGAAGAGAGAAAAGATTTAGAACCACAGAACAGTCTTTTTTTTTAATCATTTTAATGAAAAACATATGCTTCATTTATTATGTTATTACCACTTGAGGGAAAGAAACTCTACCAGATGTTTTCTCCTAACTACACAACTAATTGTGTCGACAGTATTTAACTTATTTTAGATAAACATGTCTAATCAGGTGTGAAAATGTACTGTAAAAGTGATCAAAAGTTACAAAAGTTTTATATTTCAAATAAATGATGTTCTTTTGATCGTCATCAAAGATTCCAAATAAATAAATCCATACAAATATGAAGCAGAACAACTGTTTTCAACATGAATAATAATAGGAAATGTTTCTTGAGAACCAAATCAGCATATTAGACGGATTTCTGAAGGTTCACGTGACTGACATCACGTCATGATGCTGAAAATGTAGCTTTGCACCCCAGGAATAAATTACATTTGAATTTTGATCAATTAATTTTGATCTTCTTTCAAAACCATTAAAACCTCTTAAAGACCCCAAACTTTTTAATGATAGTGTATGAATAAATAAACATAATTAGTCATGTTTCTTTACATTTTGTTGTAAACCTTCACTCTAAAAAATGCTGGGTTGTTTTAACCCAATGTTGGGTCAAATATGGACTAACCCAACTGTTGGGTTAAATTTTGGTTACATTTTTAAATTAGCTTTTTAACCCAACAGTTGGGTTAGTCCATATTTGACCCAACATTGGGTTAAAACAACCCAGCATTTTTTAGAGTGTTGTTTTGGACTAATGAAACACTGCTGTTGTGTGGGTGTTGAATTTCTTCGAATTGTAATTCAGTTCATTTCTCTTCCTGCCATTGCAATTCAACTTTCAATTCCAATAAAACACCAACTTGTGAACTGAGTGGAATTTAAGTTCATTAACTGAAACAAAATGCTGCAAGTTTTTTTTTTAACAAATTAAAATAGAACGTTATTTTGAAATAGAACATTCTATTAAAATAGACGGCACTGAGCTGATGTCACGTAAAGGAATGGTTCTTATGGAGGTGACATCACCATTCCTGGCTTCAGCTGCCAATGGGAGGATAAGCTTTCAGTATACAGCCATAATACCTAATTATAACTAAAGAAGATGCTCCACCGGGTCAGCTGACATTTAATCAATAACAGACGTGATGGATGAATGCAGCAGCTGCTTTAAAGAGCAGTGTGGAGAATAGAAACAAGGTGATAAATAGATTATAGAATTCACTGTAGCCACGTGAAAATCCATTTTGAGCAGAACAGATGATGACATGAATGGTCTTTAGAAGGACTAACCTTAAATCCTGTTCTCACTCTTTCTTTGTAACCTGCATTGCAGGGAGAGACTGAGGAAAGTGATTTAAAAGATCTATGTCGGTCTCCTCGTGAAACGCTTGCGGTCCGGTATCAGAATGAGCTGCTCAATAAAGCTGATTGCATTTCACTCCTGTTGTTTGGCCTTTGTGCCGAATCCACAAGAGCACACATTAGATCTATAGACAACAAACTGAGAATATTGACATGGCAGGTTACAGGCCATTAGGGTTTACTCTGTCAAAATGAGCTACTAACTACATTTTTGGAGTGGAGGAGATCTGTGGTTCGCATGAAAACGACATAATTAACAGGCCTGGAAAATGTATTGGAAGTTTCTAGAGTGACATAAAAAAAATGCATGTGCAGTAATCACAAGCAAGTAAGTAATGGAAATTAATTGATTTAAGGGTGTGGGAATCATAAACATCAACTTGTTTGTAATCGGACCTACTTGGAAAGATGCTTGTTGGTGAATCTCATAAAATAAAAGTTAAAAGTAAATTTTTACTGTGTAAAAATAAGTGAAAATGTTTACTGAAAAATTTCTGGGGGTAAAAAAAAACAAAAAAATGAACACATTCCAGTAATAAAAAATGTTAGAGAAAAATTGGTGTAGAATTTGCAATAATTCGAAACAATTAGAATTCGAAACTATTTTCATTCAGAAATTGCTAGTAAATTTGGCCAATAATTGCAAAGAAATGGCAAGTAACACAATGAATTAAATGTGAAATTTTGAACATTAAAAATTATTTTGGATAAATATCTAATCAGGTGAGAAAATCTTTTATTTTTCAATTCATTTTTCAGCAAGGATGCATTAAATTTGTTAACAGTGACAATGAAGACGTTTATAATATTAAAAAAATATTGCTGTTTCAATTAAATGCTATTCTTTTGAACTTTCTATGCATAAAAGTATCATAAAAAGTATAACTGAAATAGAATAGTTTTTTATAAAACACAATATTCAAAAAACCTTGATTTTTGTTTATAATGATTATTTATCTTTATGTTTTTATTAATTTTTTGTTTTTTGAATATTAAAGCATGTCAACATTCTGTTACACCAAATACACAAAATAATGATCTTTAAAAAAGCATCATATGACCCCTTTAAGAAATGTGTTCTTGTGAATAAGAAAGTTAATTATCAGTTCAACAGCATTGGCACTACCAGAAGAATAAAGAAATATATTTTTCAATGAAAAGTTTTAATCACATTTTATAAAAGGAGATAAATAACTTAAAAATTGTCAAATTTTAAGGAATACACATCAGAATTTCCCATTTTTCCCCAAAATACATACATACATATATATGAAATATATACTGTATATATATATATATATACAGGTGCATTTCAATAAATTAGAATGTCGTGGAAAAGTTCCTTTATTTCAGTAATTCAACTCAAATTGTGAAACTCGTGTATTAAATAAATTGAGTATTGAGTACATGTACAGTAAATTAACATACTTTCCAGAAGGCCAACAATTCACTAAAAAAATGTTTTTATTGGTTTTATGAAGTATTCTAATTTGTTGAGATAGTGAATTGGTGGGTTTTTGTTAAATGTGAGCCAAAATCATCACAATTAAAAGAACCAAAGACTTAAACTACTTCAGTCTGTGTGCATTGAATTTATTTAATACACGAGTTTCACAATTTGAGTTGAATTACTGAAATAAATGAACTTTTCCATGACATTCTAATTTATTGAGATGCACCTGTATATACTATTAAAATAGTTTTTTTTTTTTTTTGACAAATTTAAAGCCTATTTCTTGGTGTGTTGGTTGGGGGTTAAAATGATTAAATGTCTTTTTCTCTGTTTGAACTTGTGGTGTTCTCTTCACGACTTGCCCACCGGTTGATTTGCACTATTAGGATATATACCTAATTTGATTATAGAGTTTTGTGAGTGTTACATTCCCTTAATGTCCCTAGACAAATCAAAGAAGTTTTGGGTCGTAACACTTGATCAGAAACATACACGGTGCGTTCCAAACAGGATATATCACCCTCCGAAGGGCACTTCGGAGTGAAAACAATCATGGCCGCCATATTGAAGGGTCGTTCCAAACCAAAGTGCTCAAAACTGGCCACTTCAAAGGGCCCTTCGGAATTAAGGATTTCTAAGGGTACACTTCAGGCCCCCATGATCCTTTGCACAGGGAAGTTGTTTGGCGTCGCGAAGTTCGACTACTCCGATAAATGTATGCATAGTATTTTTCTATACTACTGTAATATTTATACGAGTTAGATTTGGTACATTATTATGGTCAAAACGACATTGTAGGCCTACTTCAACAAAAATACTTTACAGCTACCTTTATCAGTCCATTCAAATGTTTCAAATACATAAACACAATATACATTACAAATACATATTGCATTACATTACATACACAAATATAGATTATATTTAACGTAAAAGACAATTGGGGATCAACCAGCGTACAAAATGTGCAACGAAGGTGCCTCCTTGATCGTCTCGTTAAGATGTGCGTTCCAAAAGAGTTTTTCTTTTACCCCTACACCCTCAAACCCTTCGAAGCTCTCACTCCGGAGGGTAAACCCTTTGAAGGGATTAGGGCATAGGGATGAGCCCTTCTGAATGGAACGCAGGGATCGTCTATGCTCCGAAATGATGAAAAAACATGTGACTAAAAAGCCCATGGCTCTTCCAGGTTTTTCCAGGTTTTAATCCCTGCGTCCCAATGTTCATACTATCCATCCTAAATAGTATGTGGATTCGGGTTCAGAACTACAAACACAAATAAAACGCGTTAAAAACTACAAACGTGGCGGATGTGCGCGACCGACGGTAAAGTTACTAATAATCAACATGAACCTGGTAAAAATATTTATTTAATGTTATCTGTATTATATTTCATCTGCAACAACAATGTGAACTTTTATAAACATCCGTTTGGCCATTAACTTTTCAATGCATCATCATGCAAAAATATGAGCGGAGTTCTCTGCATAAATACCCATGGCTTGCTTCTTTTCTCTCCAATACGATAGGAAATTAAATTAAATGTGGAGGATGTTAACTGTGACAAGATGATTGTGACAGTGCAGTTTATCATTAAAATAACGCCATAAGTTTACAGTGACAGGATGCGACAGAGCGGTCCTTTAAAGACGTGCAAATTACGCTAAGCTCATGAATATAAATGAGGTCAATCTGAAGTTGTTTCCTAACTGGAGCGGAGAGACACCTAATTAATATTCATGAGTCTTATTCGCAGTCTCCCTTTACAGAGACCACGCCCACCTCCACTGTTCAGGGCTCACTTTTAATAAAGCTTCCACATTTTGAATCATCATGGCAGCCGGTAAAGCGTCCTTGGTGGCGCTTGGACTTCAGTTCTGTGTGAAAAATAAGCTTCTGTTGAATTCAGCTTTGCCTGGTATTGTCAGCTGTATTAAAAGAGGTAAGGGCTTTTAACGACTCTTGAATGACAGGAATGTTTATGTGATGAATGTCATTATATTCGTCTTTGACACTGACATTCTGACAAGACAAGAACACCCAGTATGTTCGACTCTGGATAAATAAGAGAAATGTTAAATAAATGTATTTGTCTCAAGGTATACTTTGACGGGTTTTCATCTCCTTTTTCTCTTTCGTGGTGTGTATATACGCTCTCGTAGTCTTCTTTAACTAACGTTGCTTTATTTTTATATACTTGACTCTTGTCTTTAATGTATGTCAGTGTGGTTCAACAGCTATTATGATTAAATTGTAATTTCAGTTTGTAGAGGTTTAAAACCAACAAATAAAATCACCGCTAGAGAGAACAAGCCTTGTTAAAACTCAACGCTTTATAGTTAGTGAGATATAAACTTTGTGACAACTAGCCCCGGTGTTCCATTACACAGGTGTTAAATAAGAGCAAAGCTGAAAGTGGTCCTTCAGTACTTACAAATAATCACTAGAAATAGCAGGTTCATGTTGAATAAAGTGCAATCACGCTGATCTTGTTCAACACAAGTATTCTTATTCGCTCATGCAGCTCTTTTCTGTCTTGCAGGTCTTGCCACAGGTGTGTTGTCTCAGACTGTTGAAGTTCCCAGTGCCACAACCTCTCCAAGCCGCAGTTTTAGAGGACCGTTGGAACATTACAACAGTCTCATTCGAGATGGACAGTTACGAGAAGATCTGCAGCAGAGAGCTGCTTTGGAAACACTGGCTCAGATGCAAAAGGATCTTCGAGGGTACAGCAACGAACACTCAACGCTTTTCTCAAAGGTAAACCACACAAAATCGTGTGGCCTGAAGCAGCCAAAATATACCCTGCTGATGTTGAAATGCACTTTTAACATATTCACACTTCTTTTACGTCCACAACAGTTCTTCTCCAAGAGAAAGCCACCGAAAGGTTATTACATATATGGAGATGTTGGTAAGTTCTGTGGCATCATGTTGTGGCTCCGTCAAGCTTTGTTGTCCTGGGGCCTGTTCTTCGCACGTCGCTTATTACATCCGAGATGAAATGTCAGATCCAAGATGATATCCTCGCTCTAATCAGGATCTGGCTAATTCGGTTCTTCGAACGCACCTGTTGTTGATGATTAGTATGGCTGGATTGAGTCATCTGAGATAATTGCGCGTTCATGGGTTGGTTTAAAAGGGGCTATGTATCGATACTCGAAACCGCGATCAGCAATGCAGCGATTGGCTGGCGGCAAGACAGCAACATCATATAATTAAAAAAGACACCTGACGAAAAACTTGACCAATTTCTGAACCTTTATAAGGAAACAGCCAAGCGAACAAAACTACATAAATGTTATAATAGATTAATTAAATTTGCACTTTTTTAAATTTTATTTTAATTCTTTACATGATTCCCAATTAGGCTATTTATATTCACGGTTTCTAATATTTGTACAGGCTTTACATTTTTATTTCAATGTAGTAATTAGCAATTCATTTAATTGTATATTTGAACAGATTTGTTACGTGACAGCATTAATTAAAGTTTCTCAAGGGTCAAGATCATGTTATCAGCATCTCCTGCGCTCCATCAAGCCACTCCCATAATAGCTGTCACCACTCAAATTAATGCACGACTCCACATTGTCTGTATAGCATGTGTGTAAGACTCGAAATACAATTATGAAGTAATAATTTTATGACGAATAAATCTTTCAGTGTGTAAAACTGGCTGTGTCTATAAAGACTACACAACATTATTATATTATCTTTAAATACATTTTTTAATTATTGTCCCTGGATTAGTAAGTACTCTTGTAATAAAGTAGCGGTGGTAGTGGACAGATTTTAAGTATCAATTCTGCTTAAGAAGATGCAATCTAATCCTGTTTACATGAAATAAGACTGCTCCCGATCAGGTTTAAGCTTACAGACCTGTTGCTATGACAGCAACTCCAGGATGAGCTTCGAAGAACCAACCAATCCAAGATCATGCCAAATCGTCAATAATCAAATCCAGCTAACTGAGTTAGCGACGTACGAAGAACGGGCCCCTGTTATAGAAATAAACTGCTCAGTTCTGTTATCAATGCTTATTTTCTCATTTTTTTTCTCATTCTCTCAGGCACAGGGAAAACTATGGTTATGGACATGTTTTATGATCATGTAGAGACAGCGAAGAAAAAAAGGGTCCATTTTCATGGATTCATGTTGGATGTACATAAACGTAAGTTTGTTATAATTTATGATTATGATTTTTTTTTCAGATTTGAACAAGATGCTGTAAATATACCCTTTATTAAGGTTTGTGCACTGATAATTCTTAGGTTCTGGTAATTTTTAATTAATTGGCTTTTTTATTTATTTTACTGTGTTTAACTATTAGTTTAATTGATTTTGTGACAACCTCATAACATTTGGTAAATATTAGACCACCGACACAACACATTTTCTCACCAACAGACTATTATTTTTCATTGTTGTCTGAAATGGACACTGTTTGTCTTCAATGTTTTCAAAGCTAAAGCCAGAAATTGGCTCAAAATGCATTATTTTAACAAAAATGAGTGACTGAAATGAGCCCCAAAATGACTCGTATAGGAATGCAAGTTCTGTATATCAATTATAAACAGATGCCAAAATTAATAAAGTTAAACAACAAATATAATGTCCGCACACTGATATAACTGCTCCATAAAAAAACTTTATTGCAACGTTTCGACCAACAGGTCTTCGTCAGGCACGAACGTTTTGACCCATTGCAATAAATCATTTTTTATGGAGCAGTTATATCAGTGTGTGGACATTATTGTTTTTTGCTTCAGTTTGTCTCCTTTGTCCTGCACCTGAGCCCTGTTTGGGTTTGTGGAATGTGCGCACCTTTTTTTTTTTGTATTTTTGAAAATTAGTAAAGATGCCATTATTTGCTTTTACTCAGATAGACTCATGTTTATATAGGAATCCATCGGCTCAAGCAAAGTTTGCCCAAGAGAAAAGTGGGTAAAATGGCGAAGGCGTACGATCCTATTGCACCGGTTGCTGAAGAAATCAGTGAGGAGGCCTGCCTTCTGTGTTTTGATGAGTTCCAGGTGAATGTTTTACTTAGTAATTGTGTAGTTGAAATCTAATCAAGCTTTGTAATCGCTTCAGCGTACTGAGATCTGCTTCAGTTATCTTTCAAATCCATGCAGTGGCAATCAAAGGGGTCCAGAGAATAATCGGGATTGATTTTTAAGGTTTCTTTTGCTTTCTCTGTTCATTAGGTCACTGACATTGCAGATGCCATGATTCTTAAGCAGCTCTTTGAGAACCTCTTCTTGAATGGGGTTGTAGTTGTGGCCACGTCTAACCGGCCTCCAGATGGTAAGAAGCAATGGATCCAGCTAAACTAGTCTGAATGTAGTTGCTAATATACACATTCTTTTGGGTTTGGTGGTTTGACTTCTCAGTTGCTTATACGAATTTGAGAGATCAACCGACTTTGAAAAGCCCAATATTTGCAAAATCATTTCTTCGGTGTGATGCATATGCCATTTTGTATTATGCACCAGCAGTGACTGTGCAGCACTATAAAAAAATGATTTTTCAAAGTGAATAACAAATATTATTGGAGTATGTTTTGCAAGAAAATACAATGTCAGCCTTTCTATTTAGAAATGTCATGTTTAAAGGGGTCATGACATGAGAAACCAAATTTCCCTTGATCTTTTGACACAGAAGAGGTCTTTGTATGCTTAATACATCCTGCAAGTTTCATAACTTAAAATGTCCTCATCATCAATAAAAAAGCATTTATGTAATAACCCTCAGAAAACGGCTCGTTTTGGATCAGAGGGACAAGGTGACGTCACCTGGGCACAGTCGTTTGCATATGACCGCCTCCAGAGCAAGACAACTACACCTATTTTTGCATCACTGCATCATTGTCACATCCACAGGTGTTCAGTCGATGTACAGCACATGGGTCTGAAGGATTAGTTGTTTACAATAAGATTGCGATGCCAGGCAGACGATGTGCCGTTCCTGGCTGTGGAAAAACAACATGTTCGTATACGCAGTTGAAGGATCCAGACGTCTGAGAAAAATGGATTCAGTTTATTTTTAGCGAACGTCCCAGTCACGTCAGTGCTAATTTACACGCGTGTTCAGTACATTTCACCGTTGACTGTTTTGAGAAAAAAATCGCAGTATGATGCTGGCTTTGACAAAATATTTTTGCTCAAAGATCAGGCCATGCCAACTGTTCTGGACCCAACAACGATGCCGCAAACTGTAAGTAACGTATTTCATGTAAAAACTATCTTTAAAATGGTAATGCATTAGCCAATCATAAAAGTGGGTGGTTACACTTATTTCACCATTGACTGTTTTGAGAAAAAAATCGCAGTATGATGCTGGCTTTGACAAAATACTTTTGCTCAAAGATCAGGCCATGCCAACTGTTCTGGACCCAACAACGATGCCGCAAACTGTAAGTAACATATTTCATGTAAAAACTAATTTTAAAACGGTAATGACGGTAATGGATGTTAGCCAATCATAAAAGCTGGCGGTAACACTGACCTCTTAAAGGGAAAACACCCCAAAATCGACTGCTTCAGTCAGAGGATGAGAAACAGGGTGGGAAAAGGTCATAAATCACTCAAATTTGAATGTTTTTTGTCCAAAAAACTATAGTAATATTATATTTACATCTCAGGGAACATAATAAAATAAAAAATAAAAACATGTCATGACCCCTTTAATCATTTAACATGCGCTTTTATCCAAAGTGACTTACAAATGAGGAGAAGAAGCGTATTTCATGTAAAAACTATCTTTAAAATGGTAATGCATAGGCCAATCATAAAAGTGTTAGCCAATCATAAAAGTGGGTGGTTACACTGACCTCATAAAGGGAAAACACCCCAAAACAGTCAGAATATAAGAAATGTCGGAAAAGGTCATAAATCACTAAATTTTGAATGTTTTTCGTCCAAAAAAACTTTAGTAATATTATAATTATACCTCAGGGTACATAATAAAATAAAAACATGTGGATTCAGTTTATTTTTAGCGAACGTCCCAGTCACGGCAGTGCTAATTTACACGCGTGTTCAGTACATTTCACCGTTGACTGTTTTGAGAAAAAAATCGCAGTATGATGCTGGCTTTGACAAAATATTTTTGCTCAAAGATCAGGCCATGCCAACTGTTCTGGACCCAACAACGATGCCGCAAACTGTAAGTAACGTATTTCATGTAAAAACTATCTTTAAAATGGTAATGCATTAGCCAATCATAAAAGTGGGTGGTTACACTGACCTCTTAAAGGGAAAACACCCCAAAACAATCAGAATATAAGAAATGTCGGAAAAGGTCATAAATCACTAAATTTTGAATGTTTTTCGTCCAAAAAAACTTTAGTAATATTATAATTATACCTCAGGGTACATAATAAAATAAAAACATGTCATGACCCCTTTAATTCAATGTGTTACTTGCATTTTCTTTGAGATTTTTATATGACATTTACTAGCAATTTCTGAGTGAAAATTGATTTGAAATAAATCATGCACAATTTTTTTTTTCAGTGTAGCCATCACACAATGTGCAGTTTCTTTCAGTATCTCTTCGCTTCCAAATTCCAGTTTGTTTGAGCACAATATCTTGTTTTACAGATCTGTACAAAAACGGATTACAGAGGGTGAACTTTGTGCCTTTCATCGCTGTGCTAAAGGTAAGCACTTCATCAGCAGGTGTATTATCTAATACACTTAGTGTTGTGTTTATTGGTGTAACGTAGTGTACTTAA
>NW_015505358.1:485613-529709 GCF_001515645.1 Sinocyclocheilus grahami | reverse complement strand
TTTTTTTTTTTTACCTTAAACCGCATAAACACATTGCATTACACCAAATACACAAAATAATGTTCTTTTTAGCAGCATCATATGACCCCTTTAAAGAAATAGTTCATCCAAAAATGAAAATTTGTTGAAACTTTACTCACCCTCAGGCCGTCCAAGATGTAGATGAGTTTTTCTCCATCAGAACAGATTTGGAGAAATGTAGCATTACATCACTTGCTCACCAACGGATTCTCTGCAGTGAATGGGTGCCGCCAGAATGAGAGTCCAAACAGCTGGAAAAAAACCATCACAATAATCCACAAGTAATCCACACCACTCCAGTCCATCAGTTATTGTCTTGTGAAATGAAAAAGTTTTTTATTGTGATGTTTTTATCAGCTGTTTATTCTGATGGCACCCATTCACCGCAGAGGATCCATTGCTGAGCAAGTGATGTAATGCTACATTTGCTCCAAATCTGTTCCCATTAAGAAACAAACTCATCTAAATCTTGGATGGCCTGCGGGTGAGTAAATTTTCATCTGATTTTTATTTTTGGGTGAACTATTCCTTTAATGCCCTTTTTTGAACTTTTGGGAATAAGGTCAAAACAATGATAATGCAGGTTAAGTTACTTTCTGTTAGAAGTGCTGCAAATAATGCAGTGGTCAAATGTCTTTTAAATAGGAGTATTGCCAAACACTACGTCTGGATTCTGGAATAGATTATCGGAGAAGAAATCGCCCTGCAGCTGGAAAACTCTTCTACCTGTGAGAAAATCCATGTTGTACAAAATGAGATGCTGCATTAGTTTAGTGATCAACTTTTAAGCAGTTATGCAAGTTGACTACATTCTTTAATCAAAGACATGCATTTTAAAAATGTTGAGTTGTGAAATTTCCATTACAAAAAAGAGCTGCAAAAATAATGACAGTATTCAAACAATCCAAACTCGCACTGTTGCTTGGGCAAGTCCGAAAGCGCCATGTTTTGAATATCATTTGAATCGCTCCTGTTGTCTTAAGATGGGGTATTAAAAAGTATTTTAACATCCAAAACATCACATGCTTAGCTTGACAAGTGAATGTTATTGCTTTGACCAAGTATAAATAAATAAAAAGATTGTATTATGAAGTGATTAATTATTAATAATTTTTTTTATTTAGTTTCAGTGAACCTGATGTTGATGCAACACTCGATAAGCTGTTCGATGAGATGGCCTTCAAACAGAATGACAGTAAGTTGGCTGTAGTGTGTTTGCTAAATTACAAAACACTCTCGTTTAATTAGCTGATGGTTTATCAGTAAAAACACCCTAACAAAAGAATTTCTATGGCAGCCCATTAGATGTCATATTGCTACAGATGTGAATGTAGGTTACCATTATGTGTGTGTTATGCATCCAGAATTTTGTGAGTTGAGAATTTAATTGTTTTTTAACTTTATATTTTATGCAAATTTGATCCTGGTTCATTTTTTTTTTTTTTTTTTATAATCACAGTTACTCGGCCCAGATCTCTAAAGGTACATGGCAGGATACTGACACTTGCTAAAGCATGTGGGACCATAGCAGACTGCACTTTTGAGGAGCTGTGTGATCGAGTAAGCTTGTGTTTCCCATGTTGTTTCACCATCCTCCATTGAAATGAACTATTGAGTATTGTGTTGTTTTTACTGTTAGCCTGTAGGAGCCAGCGACTACCTGGAGATCTCTGCTGTGTTTGACACAGTTTTCATCCGAAACATTCCTTTGCTCACTTTGAACAAGAAGACGCAAGCCAGACGCTTCATAACTCTCATTGATGCACTATATGAGCACAAGGTAGGTCATGAAGCACTTGTGATTTCTGTTGGAAGGTCTTAAAGGAACCTCTCTCAGTTCGGTGGAATATCTCCACAGGTTCGAGTCGTGCTGCAGGCCGAAGCTCTGTTAGATGAGCTGTTTGTTCGTGACCATCATGACGATCACGACCATCACGACACTCATGTTTTATTGGATGATCTGGGCATTTCAAGGGTAATTTACAAACCATTTCCTATTTGAATTCTTTGAGAATTAAATGAGGAACCTGAATGTTGCCTTTGGAATTTTATTATAAATCTGAGAGAAGCCCATGAATTTCTATCTGTCAATTCTTATATATTTCTACTACCATTCAAAAGTTTGGGGTTGGTAAGTTTTTTTTATTTTTATTTATATTTTTGTAAAAATGTTTTTGAGAGAAGTTTCTATAGTAAATATTATTACAATTTAAAATAACTGTTTTCTATTTGAATGTATTTTCAAATGTAATTTATTCCTGTGATGCAAACTCCAGTCTTCAGTGTCACATGATCCTTCAGAAATCATTCTAATATGCCGATTTGCTGAAACATTTCTTATTATCAGTGTTGAAAACAGTTTTGCTGCTACATATTTTTGTGGAATCCATGATACGATTCATGATTGTTTGATGAATAGAGAGTTCAAAAGAACTAACAAAAATGACTTCACTGTCACTTTTGATTCATTTAATGCATCCTTGTTGAATTAAAAGTATTCATTTCTTTTTGAAAAGTCTTCCTGACCCCAAACTTTTGTTGCTCAATAGGATTGGACAAAATGAGAGTGATGTAATCATTATTGAGAATGTTCTATTTCGTTATGGTAGGTGGGGTGTGCTTAACTGTCATGAAATATTGAAAATAAAATACTCCATTAATACTGCAAAATAAAACCTCTTAATGGTCTTAAAAATAAACTAGTTCACCCAAAAAGGAACATTTGTTGATTTGGTTATCCAATATATAGATGAGTTTTTCTTAATGGGAACAGATTTGGAGAAATGTAGCATTACGTCACTTGCACACCAATGGATCCTCTGCAGTGAATGGGTGCCGTCAGAATGAGAGTCCAAACAGCTGATAAAAGCATCACCATAATCCACACCACTCCAGTTCACAATTCTTGTGAAGCCAAAAACTTTTGTAAGAAAAAAAAAAATCCATCGACATTTTTAACTTCAATCTGTTGCTTCTGGCTAAAATAGTCTATAATCCATAATATTGCTTTCTCTATTGAAAACAAACTTCTCTGCATCTTGGCTGACCTGAGGTTGAGCAGGTTTTAGCAAATTTAAATTTTTGGGATTAACATCTTTTGATTTTTAACCTTGATGTGATGATCTCTTCACATTGATGGGCGGCAGTGATTTGATTGTCTCTTTTAATGCATCAGGATGCAGGCAGCTCACTGGCGATCTTTAAAGATTATTATGCCTATATTAATAAGAATACATTAATTGTGCCGTAAAACAGTTAATTTAATAGTAATTATAATATGAATAAAATGTAAGATATTTATTTAATTTGATATGTAATTTTAATTAAATAGTTTGTGTATATATTTTATTTTAAATGTATTAAAAATATAGTTTTATATATATATTTATATTTAAGTAATGCTTGATTGTCATGAAATGAATGATACATGTAAGTACTCTTGATGTTTTTAAAACCATTTCAAGGTAATTTTTTCCTTGTGCTTTGGAAATGTGAGATTAGCTGTTTTCTTTGAGATTCCCCAGTCGCATTTTCTTCAGAGAACGCACACGTGTGAATGCATTCTATTGCAAGACACTTAGTCTAGAAGCCATTTATTCGAGAGAGTGTATAAAATAAGAGCTCTTGCGATGGCACATCTGTGTAATGTGCAGATGACATGTGTGTGATACTGGAGGTCGAGCTCCAGGTCTGCTCTCCGGCCCTTTAAGAAGCAGTTCCTCCGACTGGTTCCAGGGGGCGGAAGATCTTTGTGTTGCTGTTCTTCTCTGTAGTTTGCGGCAGCGCATTAGGGGCTTTGGCAGTGCTGGATCGCCCGGGTTGCGGGACGCAACGTCCTGCACCGACATGGAACAGGGCTCATGGAGGCTTATTGGGAAAAATCGTGTGTGTGTTGTTAGGACTCATTTGTGCCGATTTGCAGAGGGACGGCTGTGGAGGTATGGCTTGATCGTTTGAGGACACTTTCGCGCACGTATAGCTCTTCTGGTCGCTTGAAATCCGCGATTTTAAAAGGCGGGAGCTGCGTTCCGAAACAATGTAACATTCGCATTATGATGTAATGTTACAATCGCAGCGCGACGTCATGCAACAATTGAACAAATTCGCTCTGTTCCATTCTTTATGCTTTTGAACCACGTTCGCTCATTAAACGAGTCGAGTAGGGGCATTTTTGCTCGTTTTGTCGTTTATTTAATGCTTAAAACTAACCAAATCGAGCGAGATTCATAAACGAACTCTTCTGTGTGCTGGAAGTGGCCATGAACGCATTTGTAAATATTCCTAAACATCTCACGACATCAATTCGATTCCCTGAGAGTCCCGCATTGAAATGTGGACTCTAGAAGTGACCCATTAATGGCATGCACGAGGCCACTGCTGCTGCTGCTGTGTTCAGAAAAGCCGTCCATACATCATTCATTTGAAGGAGTCGAGGAAATATGGCAGAGGAGATGGATAAGCCCTTGGATGTGGACGTCGACATAGACCCTGATTTCGAGCCCCAAAAAAGGCCCAGGTCCTGCACCTGGCCTCTGCCCAGACCGGAGTCCAATGCCGGGAAAGCAGAACCAGCAGAGGTGGGACTCATTCCTGAGGAAGAGGTGGATGAAAATGGCACTGATGATGCTTGTGCATCTAGTGGCATTACAGGCGCATCAAAGCGTGTCAGTGTGAGAGAAGGAAACCAGGCTGTTGCTGCTGCTCCTGCCATAGAAACCAATGCTGCTGTCAGTGATAAAGGCACCTACGGCTCTCCTGTATCTTCCCAACATGCTCTACCCGCATGCAACGGTCTGACTCCTCAGCAGCCCAGAAAATCCTCTGCCCGCAGGAACGCCTGGGGAAACTATTCCTACGCGGACCTCATCACTCAAGCCATCGAGAGCTCACCCGAGAAACGGCTGACATTGGCCCAGATTTATGATTGGATGGTCCGGAATGTGCCATACTTCAAGGACAAAGGTGACAGCAACAGCTCTGCAGGATGGAAGGTACATCAGGTCAAAGAGACGGGCTGGTTTTTAACCAGGTCTTGCTTTAAGTGCATGTCAGGACTGTTTATGTTCTCAAAATCCATTTGTTGTAGCTAATAGGGTGCATTTCAAGTTAATTGGGACATCTCAATGGCAAAAAGTGTCCAGAATTCACCACTATATGTGCTAATATTCTTACAGGGTGCTACAAAGATGCTGGAAACGTGGACAACTACAGTAGTCGTGTGGTTTGCTGATAAAGTGCATGCTGTTGTGGTCATGCCAAAGGGCGTTACAGCAGACAAATTGAGGAAGGTGCCCCTGATAAAGAGTTAAAGAGCTTTTGAATGGCTGCTGCTTTCCCCATAATTTCCACAAGTACTGACGTGTGATCAAAAGAATGAGACATGGCAATATCGATAACATGTTCTCTAATCATTCTTTGTATGATCAATAGGATTGATTGACTCCTAAAATATAGGGCTTATGCTATGCTCACTTTTTATCATCCCCGTTTGATTTGAGGGATTAGCTCGGCCTGGAAAAGCAATCGATCCAACATGGGATCGAGTCTAATGAATGTTCTTGGTTTGATTTGAATTTGAGAAAAACCTCGGGAAATCCATGTGCAGTCCTGCAGATGTAGGGCTGTTGTGCAGATAATGCATTTAAAAAGATGATTTGGCACCTTCACAAAACAAGCCATTTTTAAAAATTATTTTTCAATTATTTGATTAAAATATAATTGAATTTTCTAATTTTAGAAATGAAATTATATATTGTAAAATTAGTTAATATTTACACTATGCATAATTAATTTGAATAACTTTTGCCCTTTTTGCATAATCATTTAAGAGCCAATGTATATTTTATACATCATAATGATAGCAGTCCATAGTAACATGTAGGTTAGTTGCCAAATTGAATGTTTAAATCCTGTCTTATTTGTTAAAACAGACATATTGTTGATTTCTGTTAAAAAGGTCCAAGCAGATTGTAGGAACAGTCAGCTGTACCCAGTGTAGATAAAGCCATCCTACAGTGTTTGCATCTGCCTGCCACTGAACCAGGAAAAAAAGAGAAACCGCAGGCATATCGTCAGTGTCAGGGTTGCTATTGGCGGTTTCGTCCCCACCTCCACTTCTTATTGGCTCTGGGCTACAGCATAAGAAGCAATCAGCTGACTGGAAACTATGTAGGTCAGTGTGTAGCAACGTGTGAAGAGCTTTGGTGTTTGACTCTGAGAGACAGCATTGTGTGTGAACTGGCGGCTCTCCAGTGCTGTTCTGAGTGGTGCTTTGCTCAAAAGGGACTGCATCATGGCTTTCAGATGATTTCAGCCCCTCTCTTCCTCTATCCCTCTCTTCCTCTTTTTCATGGTCCTGTGTAGATTTAAGTACAGAATCTTTAAGATGATTTTCAGTGCTACATTCACATAATCTGACACTCTAGTTCAGTGTTTCCCAACTTTTTTTTTAGTCGCGGCACCCTTTGGAAATTTTAACAAACTTGTGGCACCCTACAAAATAAATTGTCACAATATTTGAATTTCTAACTTCGATATGATCATTTGAAAAGTATAGATATTCGGTACAACAGGGAAGAACTGCAGAATATAGTGTCATACGGATATTTTTAATATTATTAAAAAATGTTGTCCATCAATGGTGGCAATCAGTAGGCTAATTTCTAATGAAGAGACCAATTTATATGACAGATTTTAATGTAGGCTTTTATACACATGTAAACATTATTTAATTACCATTATAACTATCTCACAAATTTTTGCTCCGTGTTTTTTTTAATTTTACAGTGGGGTAGTTTTGTTGCAGTAGCACGAGATAGCTTGATTTCAAACTTTGAATTGAATAAAAAATGACAAGTAAGCAGTCAGTAATAAAATAAGAACAAATAAAGAAATTTAATAATGATAGCACAAATAGAAAATAACGACAGGCCTTCAAATTAAATAAATTGCTTTTTAGTTTTTCAGGTAGGTCTAACAGTAGGGTTAAGATATTTAACTTCTTTTTTTTTTTTTTTTACCAATTATCCAAATAATTTTTAGTCCTAGAAAGCTATTATTATCAGAACACGCGGGCATAACATAGCGGTTAGCGGATCAATGAATGAGAGGGCAGCCTTTCCAGAGTTGCCCATAAACCACACTATTACAGCACAGTAGGGCTATTGCAGACAGAAACAATACTGTACTACATCCATGTTTCCTGTCAGCTCAATTTTTGAGTGGACTTTGCTGTTCCGATGAGCATGAACGGTGTATGAGTGGAGCGACTGAGCGGAGCGCACACATGCATAGAGCCGGATAATACGCAGAGCGTCACTCCACGTGAAAGTGAATCCTGAGCGGTGAACTAATTTTCGGCAAATTGATATTATATAATAGATGCTTTTTTTTTTTTTTACATTTTAGCAATTTAAATATATTAAAAAATGATTTTTTTTACACGGCACCCCTGCTCTCGACAGACGGCACCCCGGTTGGGAAACACTGCTCTAGTTAATGCAGTAGGTTACTAATGCAAATTTTACAAAGGGGTAAATCTCATGAAACCTGTCAAGATTTTAGATTCAAAAACATTAGGATATAATAAACATCTAGAATGCATGTGAAATATGCTCTTCAGTTGTAATTGTAATTGCAGGAAAATCAAACATGGATAAATTAAATATTCTAACTGATTTGAACACTGATTCAATTTGTCATCGAAGATACTGCTCTTATTCCAAGTCTAGTTGGTAATGATCTGTTTTGTAATCAATGTAGCTATGAATGTCAACAAACAATCTGATGGATGTCTTCGATTAGATTCTCAATCCAATCAATTCCGTTAGCCAGCTTAACAAAGCAAAAAAAGGAAAACTGCTTACGTTCTTTAAGAATGAGTTGGGAAACATGTTCTTCTTAGACAGGAGAAAGATCTGTCTTAGATTAAATCCAGTAATAGACCTGAAGAAAAGGCATTAATGGAAGTGAAGTGTTATGAGGTCGGCCCATTCACTCTTTGAGAGGTTCAGAGGTTGGTAAGGAGATGTTCATGGATGGTGATGAGCAGTGTCCAGCTTACTTCAAGATGTAGCAGGCACTGCGTTTGATAAATTCACACCATTTTTAGACACTGTCTGCTTGACTATTCATCAAAGAGGAACATGTCTTGCTTGTGAATTTGATCACATCCCCTTATGCTGCATTATGGATTGCTGTACCTTCTGTTCTGCAGTCCACATTAATGCAGCTTCACTGCACTGCACTCTTAAACTTTTTACATGATTGCGGATTTCTCCATGAATCATTCAGCTTTCTCTGCAGTAGGAGACATTTTAGATTGTTCATAGCTGACTAGTATTGTGGTGTATTACTACCTTGAGAAAATCCTGGTCACCAAATGTGATGTTTCTTAGTGATTGCACTGGTGTGTCTACAGAATTGCCTGTTTTCTGTTGCAAATGCCAAAAGCCGAACACTCAAAGTTACCCAGTTGAATTGCACAGCGCAGACCAATTATCTGCACAGCCCAACGGACAGCATAGAGTGGGTTGATTTATTTGTAGATTGGTCTTGACCAGAGAGGCCAGACCAATTTGAACAGTGTGTGTGAAATTCAAATGAGAACAGTCCTTTTTCTATTTTCTATAAAGGTGCTTTAGAAGAGTGTATTCATTAAAAGTAAACGAGAAGTATATGAATGTTTTAGGCATGTCTTATGATGCACAGCTCATTATCTACTCCTCTCTTTTTACAGAACTCAATACGACATAACCTGTCACTCCACAGTCGCTTTGTCCGGGTCCAGAATGAAGGAACAGGAAAGAGTTCATGGTGGATGGTCAACCCTGATGGTGGAAAAGGGGGAAAAGCTCCGCGGAGACGTGCTGTTTCCATGGACAACAGTAATAAGCTCATCAAGAGCGCCCGTGGCCGTGCCGCAAAGAAGAAGGCCGCTCTTCAGGCCACTCAGGACGGAAGCTTTGAGAGTTCCTCCAGCCTGTCCAAATGGACTGGCAGCCCGACCTCCCGCAGTAGCGACGAGCTCGACGCTTGGACGGATTTCCGTTCCCGCACTAATTCTAATGCAAGCACCCTAAGCGGACGCCTTTCCCCAATTCTGGCCAACCTCGAGGTGGATGAAGTTCCCGATGACGACTCCCCCCTGTCGCCCATGCTGTACTCGAGCCCTAGTAGTATGTCTCCGTCCACTGGACTAATAGAGCTACCCCGTCTAGCTGATCTTGCAGGAACCATGAACCTCAACGACGGCCTCTCCGACAACCTAATGGATGACCTTCTAGATAACATCAGCCTGACAGCTTCCCAGTCTCCGGGTCAAGACGAGAGTGGGGCCAACCTACAGGGAAGCCCTGTGTTTACCTTCAGCTGCTCTGGGAGCAGTCTGGCAATTCCCTCTGGCAGCTATGGCACCAACTCCATGTTTAGCCCTCCATCCGTCACTGGCCTGAGGCAGTCTCCAATGCAAACGATCCAGGAAAACAAGCAGGCAACGTTCTCCTGCAGTTCCCTCTTTAGTGATCCGAGTCTGCAGGATTTGCTCAGCTCCGAGTCCAACAGTCACAGTGATGTCCTTCTGACCCAATCCGATCCGCTTATGTCACAAGCCAGTGCCTCCCTTTCCTCCCAGAATGCCCGTCGTAGTGCCCTGTTGCTATGTAATGACCCTATGATGTCCAATCAGGCTGGGCCTGTAGGACAACTGGGGCTCAAGAAGGTGTCGCCATCTGGATGGCGAATGAACTGTGACTTGAGCAGCGAGTCAGACTACCAAAGCTTGATGAAGCAACATCTCCAACAGTCTCCCTTCAGAAGCACATCTATGCAGCTCAACTCCTCCGATTCATTGTTGGCAGGTCTCAACGGCAGCGTGACCTCCGTTCAGTCGGTGTCTCAGGACCAATTCCCATCTGACTTGGATCTCGAGGCATTAAGTGGCAGTTTCGATTGTGACATGGATGCCATCACCCGCAACGATCTGATGGATGCTGAGGGCCTGGAGTTCAGCTTCGATTCGCATCTCATCTCCACTCAGAATGCTAACCTGACATCAGGGAGCTTCTCCAGTACCAAACGAACCTCCTCCCAAAGCTGGGTACCAGGTTGATCCAGCCAGGCCCAGGAATGTAGGGATGTGGCAGAACACTGCATTTGAGCCAACTGTCCACTGTAAAGTAACTGTACATTATGCTGTAGAAAAGCTATTTGACATCTGTTGGAATGAGTTTGTCAACGTTAATGATTTACCCAGTCGGTGTTGTAGTTTTGTGGCTGTATGTTTTGTATTGTCATGATTGAGGCTGGTTTGATGGACGTTGTGAAGAGTTTCAACAAATTTAACCTTGAAGTGCTTGCAGGTTAATCTAAACACCCATGACAAGGTATTGAACTCGGCTGCTGGAATACGGTAAGTGGAGTACCGTAGAAAGAAAGTTGTTTATATATGAAGGCTTGGCCAACAGTACTTCCCTTAGTCCATCTAGAATACAAAATCTGAAAGCATTTGGGAATGTGAAAAGAATCGGGTCAGTTTGAAAACCAATTAAATAACTAATGAATACTCATTAGTAAACTGGTTCCTACGACAAGTGGAGCAACGTGGAGAGACGGTTGTCTATATGTAGGCTTGGGCAGCTGTACTTCCCTTAGTCCACCCAGAATACAAAATCCCCAAAACCCACTATTACGTATAAGGGTGCCTACACACTAGAGAAAGCTCTTTCAAAATAATTTGGGAGTGTGGAAACAGTCAGTTTGAAGACCAAGTGAGAATCTTGAATTCTCATTGATCAACTGGTACCTACAACAAGTGGAGGGTCATAGAGGGAAGGTTGTCAGTATATGAAGTCTTTGGCAACTGAACCTCCCTTAGTCCATCTAGAAAACCCACCACTGCGTATGAATGTGCCAACACAGTAAGAATCTCTTATGAAAGCATTTGAGAGCGTGGAAAGATTTTGGGTCAGTTTGAAAACCAAGTAAGAATTGTGAATTAGTCAACTGGTACCTACGGCAGTTTGCACTGCAGAGAAATGTAAAATATTCTCATTGTTTGGTAGTGTCAACCTTGCATTTTCGTCTATGTCGTTGTGATACTTTATCCCCATTGAAATCAAGTCAAGTGTAGTCTATAGGTGCCCTTAGTTTGTTGTAGTATCTTGTAACCGTGATCAAGATGAATAAACTTCTAGTCCTTGAAACAAACACTTGCCTTTTGCCAAACTAGTCCTCAGGACAATTGCAGCAATGGCCTGATTACAACACAAACTCTTGAGAAGGTTTCTGTTGTCCGAAAAATGGCCATGAAAAATCTGTCTCTTTCTCCAATAATTTTTTTTGTGTGAAGCTGAAAAAAGGGAAGAGGTTGTGTTTTTGTGAAAACAGTGAACAATATATCCTTGACTCCTTTTTTATGGAAAAGTGAACTATGATATGATGATAAGCTATATATTTAGTGTTCTGCTGTATGAAACTAGCTTGTCAGTGTTTCCTATGGATTTCCTAACAAACACAACCTGTGCATTTATCTTGCTCAGAGTTCTTGAACACGAGCATCTCCGTCACCTCTAAACCACGTTCACTTCCGAACTCAACCATTTTAGAATAGACTATGAGCTATATATTTGTATTTCTGTATGTATACACACACACACATAGGACCTCATTCATGTCATGGCTGTATAAATTGTAAGATCAATGGTTTTTTGAACAATTTACACCTGTAAATAGTTCTTAAATAGTTGCATTCAATGCCATTTAGTGTTTGTGTGCATTTACTGTACATTGACATGCATGCAACCATTTACCTAAAAATGGGTTTACAAATTTCTCTTTAAATCATACATTTCTTTTGTGCTTGTATTTCATGAATGAGGCCCGTAGTGCTTGTGTATATGTGCTGTACACTGAAAATATGTGCGTGTGTCTATACACGTAAATATTGGATTCATTCTAGAGATAAGGTATATTAACAGTTATAAATTTTGGAACGCTGATTAAGGACCACTAGATGTTTGTGTATTTGTAGCAGGAAAAAATGAAGCTAAGAGCATTTGGTGCGAAGTGATATTGTTTTGGGTCAGTTCATACGGCTGGCATGTCACATTCTTAGCATTTATGTATATATATCTACACAATGGCTGGTGCTAGTAGACAGCGTGTATCAGTTGTGATGGCAGTTTGTTTTAAGCATCCTAATAGTTTTTCAAATGAAAGGCAGCCGCATTGGAGTATTACAGCCTGTATGGTTGTAAGCTATGTAAGAAAGCACCTATCTTGTACTGTATTTCACTGTTGATCTTGAACATGCCAGACAACCAAATTCAAGGCTGATCAGAAATAATGCAACTATTCCGTTTGATGAAATGGTAGTGCCATTCAGGGACAACTTGCAGATGTTTCAGTAGTTACATCTAATGTTGTTTTAACATCACAGTGGAATGTACCTTTTGTTAAGGTTAGCTTCACGCCCAGAATTTTCATAAGCTTCTTAAGCACTGATTTTTATAATCTGCTTTATAATCAGCCGGAGTCACAGAATTTAAGATGACTATAAAAAGTTGATTGTGCTTGGTTTACCTTTTGTTTACTTAGATTCATATTGTGTAATCCGTTTTCAACATTATAATTTGCTACCTTTAAATGATTTTAATTCAGATATTTTAATTTTGCTAAGATTTTCATTCAGTTTGAAGTTTAATCTTAAAGGGAATTAACACGAATTGTGAGAACGTAATCTGCGTGTGTACCACCTAAACACAATTGGCCGTTTGTTACCATCCACTCAATGTTTGCTTGACTTTACCTGTGTATTTCAATTTTGGATAATGTAAACAAGGTAGTGCAAGGCAAGGTGCATGTAAATAAAGCTTGTACAACACAATGCATTCCTGTAGTCTTTATTTTAATTTGTTGTAATATAAGCAGGTGATTTAAAGGAATAGTGCAACAAATTTACTTTAGGTTGTTACTTCATTGAAACAGATTTGGGAAAATGTAGCATTATATCACTTGCTTACCAATGGATCCTCTGCAGTGAATGGGTGCCGTCAGAATGAGAGTCCAAACAGCTGAATAACAACATCACAATAATCCACACGACTCAGTTAATGAAGTGAAAAGCTGTGTATTTGTAAGAATCCAACCACATTTTTGTTTATAGCTGTTTTGGACGGTTTCCTTTTGTAATTGGTGCTGGATCTGTGCATATTTCTCTCCTGATTCATATGAGACAACTTTTGCACTGGAAGGAGCAATGTTATGGATTATGGACTTATATTTTAGCTGGAAGCAAAGGTTGACGTTAAAGGCACCCATTCACTGCAGAGGATCCATTGGTGAGCAAGTGATGTAATGCTACATTTCTCC
Source organism: Sinocyclocheilus grahami (assembly GCF_001515645.1). NCBI lineage: Eukaryota > Metazoa > Chordata > Actinopteri > Cypriniformes > Cyprinidae > Sinocyclocheilus > Sinocyclocheilus grahami. The sequence continues at coordinate 516,320 of NW_015505358.1, read as the reverse complement.
AAATCTGTTCAGATGAAGAAACAAACTCATCTACATCTTAAATGGCCTGAGGGCGAGTACATTGTCAGCCAATTTTAATTTTTGGGTGAACTATTTATTTAATGCCTGTGCATCTGTCCGGTCAAACTGATTACCAGATTTGAAAATATAATACTTTTAAACCATTAATTGCATAGTTGCAAACAACATGCAATGAGGTCTAAGGGTCAGTTGGCAAACACTCTTTCATTTATTTGATTTTAGGGGCACAGATTTCTGTGGTTCATGAATGCACATAGAGTTAATTTAATGAAAACCCTGCTTACTCTCCAGGCCATACAGATTTCATCTAAAATACTCTTTTAAAAACAGAACAGGGTTCAAACTATAAATACTCTAGGTTATGAGGCTTAAAAAAGTACATTTTCAGCAGCTCATATTTGCTCAAACATGTAAATTTCCAATTTCTCACCCCATTTTCTTCCTGTTAAGCCTCAGTTTTGACACTTTAAAAATAACCTCCGAGCATGATGTTGCCATTACTGTTCTTGACAGTGAAAGTGATGCGACTGAGGTTTGGATTGCAACAGATAACAACAAAAGTCTCATCAGAATATAATTTTCTCCTAAGGTTTTGGGTTTTGTTACATGCTCTAACCACTTTCCCAAACTGACCAGGTCTGTGATGGCCTAAAGAGATGACTGGTGTCTGGATTCAGCCTACACTCTTAAAAATAAAGGTGCTTCACGATGCCATAGAAGAACCTTTTTGTCTAAATGGTTCCATAAAGAACCTTTAACATCTGAAGAACCTTTGTTTCACTAAAGGTTCTTTGTGGCGAAAGAAGGTTCTTCAGATTATAAAAAGGTAAGAAAGAGATGGTTCTTTAAAGAACCTTTGACTGAATGCTTCTTTGTGGAACCAAAAATGGTTTTTCTATGGCATCGCTGTGAAGAACCTTTTGAAGCACCTTTATTTTTAAGAGTGTAGCACTTCCAAGAAGGTTCTAATCTTTGCCAAGACTTTTCTTTTTCTAGTTTTTCCTCCTATGAAGGGCGTCCAGATTGTCTATGGTTACCAAGGGGACCCGTGTTATGAAAATGTATGAAACGTTCACTCAGATAGAGCCCCTGTTGTTGTTTGATTGCCGATATTTGTCCAAAATTAGTGTGTATTCATGCACACGTAGCAATCATGCGCTCATTCATACGCGCTGCACAATCGGTGGGATTGATTGTGTTTTAAGAAAATCATTCATAATGTTTTACTGCTCTCTGCAGGGTGGAAAACAACCCCTAGTGACAATAGCTGTAAAACGTGCCCGGTGTCCTTGTGCACTCATTGGTAGGACAGCACCTTCTCTGATTGGCTATCGGCTCCTTTTGCCACGAACCAATCGGTTCTTCTGTATCCAAGTCAACTTGGATTGTTGAGCTATTTAAATCCAGAGAAGGTGGATCTGATTTATTGACTTTTACATTGAAAATCGCCTGATTGAAAAGATTCTCGCTGTATGTTGAAAGTGACAACCATCTAAGTATTTTATTTTTTTAAACAAAATATATATTTGATTTGCAGCATATTAACAACTACCTCGGTCAACGGGAAGCTGTTTGAGGTCTTGCATTTGATCAGAATCAGAATCAGAATCAGAAAGAGCTTTATTGCCAAGTATGTTTGCACATACAAGGAATTTGTTATAGTGTCACAAGCTTCCAGTACACTGAGACAACAACAACACACAGATAATAAAAGTGAGATGTGAATAAAATACACATGCATAAATATAAACCACAAAAAAAAAAGAATAAATTGTATGTACAGGTGTGCTATAGATGGAATAGGAATAGAATAAAATAAAATAAGTTGTAGGGATGTACTAGGGTTTAGGGTGATAAATAATTATAAGGTTATTGCACGTACTGTACTTTAATTGCACAATGGGAGAACATTAACTGTTCATGAGGTAGATTGCCTGGGGAAAGAAACTGTTCTTGTGTCTGGCTGTCCTGGTATTCGGTGCTCTGTAACGCCGACCAGATGGCAAAAGTTCAAAAAGGAGATGGCTTGGATGTGATGGATCCAGAGTGATTTTCTGAGCCCTTTTCCTCACTCTGGATGTATACAGTTCTTGGAGGGTAGGCAGGGGGGCACCAATAATCCTTTCAGCAGTCCGAACCGTTCTCTGTAGTCTGATTTTGTATCTGAACCAAACCAGACAGTTATTGAAGTGCAGAGGACAGATTCGATGATGGCTGAGTAGAACTGTTTCAGCAGCTCCTGTGGCAGGTTGAATTTCCTCAGCTGGCGAAGGAAGTACAACCTCTGCTGGGCCTTTTTAACAATGGAGTCAATGTGAGTGTCCCACTTCAGGTCCTGAGAGATGGTGGTGCCCAGGAACCTGAATGACTCCACTGTCGTTACAGTGCTATCCATGATGGTCAGTGGGGGGAGTGCAGGGGGGTTCCTCCTGAAGTCCACGATCATCTCCACTGTTTTGAGGGTGTTCAGCTCCAAGTTGTTAAGACTGCACCAGACAGCCAGCTCTTTAACCTCCTGACTGTAAGCAGACTCCTCACCATCCTTGATGAGACCGATGACTGTAGTGTCATCATAAGATCAGTATAAGAACTCTTTCATCTGAAATATAGTAAATAAAAAAAGAAGAATACCTTGTTGATGACTTGAGGTATACCTTTGAGCAGTGTTGGGGAAAGTTACTTTCAAAAGTAATGCATTACAATATTGCGTTACTCCATAAAAAAGTAACTAATTACGTTACTTAGTTACTTTTTATGGAAAGTAATGCGTTGCGTTACTTTTGCGTTACTTTTTAAATCTGGACAGGGCTTGCTTGTTTGTTTTTAAATGAAAAAAGTTATATTTTTGGCAAATATAAAAGCCTTTTCACACCAAAAGTGAAATGAATCAGCCTCAGGCTGAAGGGAAAGTACATTTACGTCCATAGAATGCAGAAGAAGAAATTTCAACACAATTCAGCAATAAACAAAGACACACACATGTTTGTCTAGAGTAATTTTTGCTTATTAGTACGCTTGAACTGGATCATCGAAGGTCAGAAGCAAAGACATTGGTTAATAGAATGGGATTAAATACATAAAGGATATTTGTGTTGTTTAACATTTAATTATTGCATGTTTGCGTCATATTCTGAGTTGCATTATTTTATTCATTTTGAGGAATACTGAATCTGTGTTTTTTTTGTGAGTGAGATGAATTAATGCATATTCATATTTATTTTAGAACTACAGTAACATCTTCTGATTTCTCTCACCATGGGGACAGGAGAGCTGTCAATCAATACATTGAAGGAAAAAAGTAACTTGCACTCAGATATTCTCTTGTAAATTAAAAAGTAATGCGTTACTTTACTAGTTACTTGAAAAAAGTAATCTGATTACGTAACTCGCGTTACTTGTAATGCGTTACAGCAACACTGCCTTTGAGACAGGTCTGTACTCTTTGCTTGTGTCAGCACAATACAATTGAGTCACTTGACTGAGTTTTCGTCGCCTTCTGCAGGTTAAAAGACGAATACATGCAGGTTCAAATCTCTTCATTTGCCTTCGATATTATTTGCTGTACAGATGCAACTTTTATTTTATTTTTTGTGCTAAAAAATAATAAAAGTGTCTAAAGGAATGCCAGTGGAATTCCTGTGATAATCTGGAACCAATCCAAAACAAAAATAAAACAATCAAATAATACCACACTACTCATTTGATTTGTTTGACAGTTCTAGTTTTGAGCCCTTAACTGTAAAAGTCCATAATATCAAAGTTTAGATCTAAAGCTGTGATTTACCGCCATTCTTGAAAAGTGTGTGCGCGCGCGTCTGGCGTCTCTATAGCAACTGCTCAAACACTGATACACTGTAGCAAACGTTTAGACGGTGGAGACATTTTTAAAGTTCTTTTGTGTTTTCTTAATTCTTTCTATCTTTTGAACGCGCTGTATGTAGACTGCTCTACACGCAACTAATACACAACTGCAAGGACGGAACGACTACCTGATTTTTTTAACGATAAAACTGAGATTGTGACTTGAAGATGTCACAGACATATAGGTTCGGCTCGTCAGTGAAAGTAGAGCAGCTGGAAGAAGAACTGTGTGCTCAGATTCAGGCTCTGAAAGCTGAGATTGAGGACAATGAGACTTTACACCAAATATCCTCAAAACCATACAGGTGAGATAACTTGAATTCATTTCATTAACCATCATTATTAACTGAATTATTTAATGCTTAATGTACATTTACATATTTAAAATTGTCATGGAACTTGATTCATTCGTATTTTGATATATACATATCACAATATGCGTTTTATGTGGAATGAACATTTTTGATAGTGACTTGTGTCATGTTTTCATAAGGAATTATTCAAAAGTGTTTTCCCTCCTGATGTATCCAATAGACCAGAATATTATTTAAGGCATAGTTTACCCAAAAATGTACATTTTCTGAAAATTCATTCACCCTCAGGCCATTCAAGATGTAGATGAGTTTGTTTCTTCATCAGAACAGATTTGAAAAAATGTAGCATTCCATCACTTGCTCACCAATGGATGCTCTGCAGTGAATGGGTGCCGTCAGAATGAGAGTCCAAACAGCTGATAAAATCATCGCAATAATCCACAAGTAATCCACACCACTCCAGTCCATCAATGTAATACTTTGTGAGGCAAAAAGCTGCATTTTAACTTTAAACCTGGACCACTGGAGAATGAAATATTATGGATTTGTTATGGAGTAGTGTGGATTACTTGTGAATTATTGTGATGTTTGGACTCTCATTCTGACGGCACCCATTCACTGCAATGGATCCATCGGTGAGCAAGAGGTTACATTTCTTCAAATCTGTTCTGTTCTGTTTTGGATGGCCTGAGGATGAGTACATTTTTAGCACATTTTTGGGTGAACTATTTTTTTAATGATCTGCTCTTTCCAACTTTTTCAGCTCTGTCCATATTCCAAAAGATGTGGCTTACTTTCGTATGGAGAGGCAGCAGGTGCTCCTCAAAGCACTGCAAGTGAGTTTTGACAGATATTTCAGTTCTTATTCAGGTTTTTGATATCCTGCGTGTGCCTGCAGCTGTTTATTTGACATTTCTTGTTGTCTTTGTTGTAAATGACCTGTGACTTTAGGTTTCGTCCACAAAGCCTGTTGTGTCTCAAGCAGAAGTTGCTCAGAGAGAGATGGAGAGCTGTCTGACCCAAGAGTACACACCTGATAGTCTGCCCTTACTGCTGCATCAGGTTCCTTATGAGCTGTTTTATTGTGTTCACACAAATATAATCTTGTGGGAAAACATTTCTGATCATTTTGACTCCATTCTCAACAGTTTTACACAGATCAAACGTATAAACTGGCACAGTGCAAATACCAGCTGATGCTGAGATGGAGGAGATTCGGCCACCATTCCACTGTGCTGGAGAAACTATATCCTCAATATAAAGTATCTAAATTCTGCATTTTACAATATTTTCATGCATTCATAGGCAAAATGAATCCATTCATCATGTCCATTTTGCTCTGTTTAGAAACAGATCACACATTTAACCAATGAATTTGAGGATTCTGTGCATCGGGCACGTCGTCTTGCCGTGTCCAGAGAGAAGGTCCTGGTGGGTGTGGAGAGCCCAGTCGGTGTGGTCACACAGGAAGATGTCATCATTTACCTACAGTGGCTCATTTGCCATCTGCACTCTGTCAAAAGCATCCACAGCGTTCTGCATGTGAGAATACATAAGAATCTAACCAAATATTCAAGACTGGAGGAGAACAAATGTAAAAGTTTAAGATTTCTGATATTCTTTAATTATAAATTCTGGTAGGGAGGACATTGGTCATCTAACAACTAATGATGATTATAAGAAAAGGTGATTTGAATTTTTATCATATGTTGGCTGTAGGTTCTTCATTATCTCCCTTCTACTCAGTGGAATGAGGATCAGATGTCCAGTGCTGTAGATTTGACATCTCCTGCATATTTTGATGGTAAAGAACCCGTTTTTTTGATGCTGTATATTAGTTGAAAATTCTGTCATTAATAACTCACCCTCATGTCGTTCCAAACCCGTAAGACCTTCATTCATCTTCGGAACACAAATTTGAAATTTGATGAAATCTGAGAGCTTTCTGACCCTGCATAGACAGCAACACAACTACCACGTTCAAGGCCCAGAAAGGTAGTAAGGACATTGTTAAAATAGTTCATGTGACATCAGTGGTTCAGCTGTAATTTTATGAAGCTACGAGAATACTTTTTGTGCGCAGAGAAAACAAAAAGAATCACTTTATTCAACAGTTTCTTCTCTTCCGTGTCAGACTTCAATGCATATGGTGCTGCTGATGCAGGAGCCGGCATTCTTTGAAGATGTGCAGATGTTTTATGAATATAGGTTCACAAAATTAAAGTCAGACTGTTCTGTTTTTGCTTCGAATTTTGAAATTATACAATCTAATGTAGATTTAAAATGCCCATGCAGCATCTTTGTTTGGACTGTGATTAAAATACAGTGGTTGCCTCTAATTTTAAATGGAAAGAGCACAGGCAAAGCCTTAGTTTGTTTATATGTTAAAGTTATTTATTTATTTGATTTGGGGTTTGTTTTAAAATTTCAATTTAGTTTTGTTATTTGACATATTTCAATTTCACAAAGAATATGCTGCATTTTGTCCCAGCAATAATAAAAGGACACTTTTTCATTTATAATTAGTCTTAAATCTCATTTTGTGAAAAAAAAATCATATCGTGTAATCAATATTGTGAACTGTATCGCATCGGGAGTTGAGTCAGTCGTTACATACCTACATGTTACTCTGTTTTTGACCCATCCAGGTGTATTTGTATCAGTTTCAGAGGTCCCCCCGCACTCGACCAATATAGAGGATTTTCAAACCCAGCTGGACTTCCTCCTGTCACATTTTGACATCCAGTATAATACCAGAACCATCAAGACAGCTGGAGATGAAATGGAGCTCTTTAGTTTGGTAATCCTGACTAAATTACAATGAAAATGAAAATGTGCTTACCCTCAGGCATTCCAAGATGTAGATGAGTTTATTTCTTCATGAGAATAGGTTTGGAGAAATGTGGCATTACATCACTTGCTCACCAATGGATCCTCTGCAGTGAATGGGTGCCATCAGAATGAGAGTACAAACAGCTGATAAAAACATTACAATAATCCACACCACTCCAGTCCATCAAATAACGTCTTATGAAGTGAAAAGCTGTTTGTTTATAAGAAACAAATACACCATTAAGATGTTTTTAACTTTAAACCATCGCTTCTGGCAAAAATAAAAGTCCATAATCCAAAATAACACTTCCTTCAGTGAAAAAGTCCATCTCCCGTTGTCCTCTCACATCAAAATCCACCTACATATTTGTTTAGAGCTGTTTTCACTTGTAAACGGTGCTTGATCTGTGCAGATTTCTCTCCTGATTCAGATGAGATTGCTTTTTCACTGGAGAAAACAATATTATGGATAGAGCACTTGTATTTTAGCCCAGTTTGAAGTTAAAAAAGTCATAATGATGGAATTGTTTTTTACAAACACGCAGTTTTAGATTACTTGTGGATTATTGTGATGTTTTTATCAGATATTTGGACTCTCATTCTGACGGCACCCATTCACTGCAGAGGATCCATTGGTGAGCAAGTGACGTAATGCTACATTTCTCCAATGGCCAAAGTAAATTTTCAGCAAATTGTCATTTTTGGGTGTCTATTTCTTTCAAATGAAGTCTACAATATGATGAATTCTCATAGATTATGAAAAATAAGGATTGTTATTATTGATAAATTGTTTGTGGTTTATGTAGGTTAACTACCTGTTCAGGACTGTGTTTAAAAATCAGGAGGAGATGAAGACCTTCTTGCAGTATGTCAGCACTGAAGCAACAGAGAGGAAGTGGGGGAGAAAGAGTCCGAACATGACGCTCAGAAAAGAGTCCAACTGGATTCCTCATATACAGGTCAAACAAGCGAACAGTATTTTTTAGATGTGATCATTCATGAAGTAATATGATGAAATATGACATTGTGTCTCCTGTGGGAAACAAACAGATGAAGCCAAAGCGAGATCCCTGGCAACAAAAACAAATGGCCAAACTCAAGGAGCTCAGATCAATGGATGAACTTCTCAAGATGCACAGCAAGTTCCTGGAGGTGAACGGCTGAATTTGCCACAACTTTAGCTAATGCACTAAACGTTTTGTCAAGTTTTCTTTGGTTAATGTCAGTATTAGTTCAATCACACGTACAGTTTGTCTATAGTTGTGTATCCAGCATTACTATTCTGGTCCTGTTTTGCACTTCTTCTAAAGGAGTCCGATCTTCATAAAGTGACTGATGCTTTGAAGCAGTACATTGCATCTGCTTGTCAACCAGAACCCACAAAACCTTCATCCATCAACACAGCGACACTCAAAGAAACTTCTGACATATGGAGAAGCATTTATAACACAGCAAACATGTTTCAGGTGAACATCTGTGTAACCAGTAGACTCTGTTTTTTTTTTTTAAATACATGTTCCTGGTCTTTATCGTGAACAATTCTTTAGTGCACTTTTTTTTCGCGAAATAATGAAAATATTTATCTTTCCTAATAACATTATTTTTTCATTGTATGCACATTGTTTTCCTTTTTTTGCAGGTGGCCACTGGACAGACTTCTCATTTATCTAAATATCCAGATCAGAAAATCTCTGAGAAAAAGAATAAAGGGTAATTTTCCGAATCACTGAAATATGTCTCTGTGTGTGTGTGTGTGAGGGTTTCTTTCAACAGCTCTCTGTCTTCTAGCATTGCTGGTCAAAGCAGTGGTGCTTATCTTCTTGAGAAGGATGAAGATGCTGAAGATGGTGCCAAGGATCATGTAACAGTCAGAGGAGCTTATGCATCTTTAATCTACCTGAGACACCTCAGGATCAGAGAACTCAAGGTTAAAAAAAAAACAGTCAAAATCTGGCTATGAAAGGTTTCAGAGGTTTTCGTCTTTCCGCCTACAGAAGCATCAAAATGTAATAGAGTTTTACAATACTTTTTTAAATGTGTACCATGCTAAATGTACTATGGTAATACCATGATTCTTTGGAAGTGTATCATGCAAATACATAATCATAATTATAATATTAATCATCATAATCATTATTATATTATTATTAAATTAGTTTTTTGTATTTTCCTTAGCATTTATAAAATTATGCAAGGATGACCATACTCTTGGCAAAAAAGTTATCTTTACAAGAAGTAAGAAATGTAATATTTGTGAACATATGCCATATAAATAGCAGGGTGGTTCCATGACAGTACTCTTTCGCATTGGTTATTTCCCCTGCTATCGATATAAGGGTTTTACTCCCTGAAATACTGTTTATTTGTGTAGCGTACCTGTCTGAGCATGCTAAACTACCTGCGGTCAGTGGAGAGGACTCTGGTGATGGACACTGCAGGTCTGGAGTTGGTTGGAGGAGATCTGGTGAGAAGTATGGAGGAGACGGGCTGGATGAATGCTGCTAGAGGAGACGATGGCTCTACCGGAGCTCTTGGATCACATCACTACATCTACAACAGTCCAGTTGACTATAAGGTTCCTTACTTGCAGATTCACACAGTGTTTTAAGGAAAAAACAATGCTATGTGACAGGCAGAGAGTGTTAAATCTCTGCTCTGCTTTAGGTCCACTGTGCAGAGTTTATGGAGTTTCCTGAGGTGGAGAACCTCCATGACTATTACAGCACAGACGGGAGCTGCATCCACACGCAGGACCAGCGAGGTCTCTACATCATCTATGACGTGGCCCTGATGGACCTGGAGGAGTTGGAGCAGCATCTGCTGCTCACAGCATCTCATTTCATACAGAGGAGCAGAGGTCAGGACAGAAGCTCTTGTATGCTCTTTCCTGTGGATTTTTATCCTTAAATATGCAAATTTTCTACTAGCATATACGTGTTTAAAACTCTTTTTATGATTCACTCATATTGCAATGAAATTTGCAACAAGCAAAACTTTAAAAGTAAGGTAACTTAAATGAATGAATCTGTGTTCAGATTCTATTTCTATTGATGATAATCAGAAGAATTTCCATATGTGACCCTGGACCACAAAACCAGTCATAAGGGTCAACTTTTTGAAATTGAGATTTATACATCATCTGAAAGCTGAATAAGCTTTCCATTGATGTATGGTTTGTTAGGATAGGACAATATTTGGCCGAGATACAACTATTTGAAAATCGGGAATCTGAGGGTGCAAAAAAAACTAAATACTGAGTAAATCACCTTTAAAGTTGTCAGAATGAAGTTCTTAGCAATGCATGTTAATAATCAAAAATTACGTTTTAATATATTTACAATAAGAAATTTACTAAATATCTTCATGGAACATGACCTTTACTTAATATCCTAATGATTTTTGGCATAAAAGAAAAATCTATAATTTTGACCCATACAATGTATTTTTGGCTATTGCTACAAATATACCCCAGCGACTTAAGACTGCTTTTGTGCTCCAGGGTCACATATGATAAAGGCAGGGTTATTATAGTTAACTAAAATTAAAACTATAAAAAACTTTTTCATTACTTAAAATAAATGTTAACTGGAAAAACAAAAACAAAACATATTTTACTTCAGCTATTTGCCAAGACAACAATTCCAGTTTTTTAAATAAAATGTATTTTGTTTTATTTGTTTAACTTGAAATACTAAAATACTATATAAGCTAAATAAAAATTAATAAAAATCTATATAGACATATTAAAAAAACTAATTTTAAAATAAAAACACACAAAATTACCAACATTTTTAAATAAAATAAAATGAAATTTAAAACAGAAAATCTAAAAATAAAATCCAATTCAAAATATTCAGCAAAACTGTAATAGTTTATCAATCATTCTAAAATAACAAGAAAACAATGTAGGTCTGTACTATGTGTAGGGTGAAAATTGTTTCTAAATTATATGTCAGGTGATTGAAGGTGAGAAAAAGTAAGAAGGCATCTTTGATGCTACAAGGTCATATTTTAGTATGGTTTAGCACATTTTTGCATAACTCAGCAGTGTAAAAACACCTTTAATTTGTAATATGTGTTTCACAATCATCATTTCATGTTGTTCTGTCAGAATCACATGTATCAGATGGATCTGGAGGAGATCTTTATTCCTTGGCTAGAATGGATGTGGATCGGTTGGCCGTGCTTTTAGATATATGGACATGTGAAACAGAATTTCTGGAGCACAAAATCCAGGTATGTGTCAGGTGATTGCCGTTAAAAGTCATGTTTAATGATGCTATACACTACTGTTCAAAGGTGCCGTTCATTTGATCAAATATACAATAAAACAGTAATATTGTGAAATATCGTTACAAAGGTTTTCTATTTAAATATATTTTATAATATAATTTATTCCTGTGATCAAAGCTGAATTTTCAGCATCATTACTTCAGTCTTCAGTGTCACATGATCCTTCAGAAATCAATCTAATATGCTGATTTGCTGCTCAAGAAATGTTATTTTTATCAATGTTGAAAACAGTTGTGCTGCTTTATGTTTAAAAGAAGCTGTGATATATTTTTTCAGAATTCTTTGAGGAATAGAAAGTTCAAAAGAACAGCATTTATTTGAAATAGAAATTGTTTGTAAGATTATAAAAGTCTTTACTGTCACTTTTCATCAATTTAATGCATCCTTGCTGAATAAAAGTAATAATTTCTTAAAAAAAACATTACTGACCCGAAACAGTACTATTACTCGAAAAGTAGTGTACGTCAGTGATAAAATGCCGTCTTGTGTTTGCAGCTCTTGAATTGCTATTTGGAGGCATATCAGCATGTCACAGATCCAGATGAATGGTTCAGGTTGGCTCAGGTCATCACAGACATCATGCACAGAAGGCCACAGATGGATTTTACTGCTGGATATTTTGTTCAAGCTTACAGGGACACGATTGTCTGCCTCCAAAGCCACCAACAGCTCATCAAACTAGTGCTGAACAATCAGGCAACCGAGCATTTGTTCTTTAATCATGTTTAACTCACCTGAGCTTTCATATTATTTTATTCTCTGATGTTTTCTGAACATTAGATTGATGAGCAGAGACAATATCTGGAGAGAATATGGAGGGAGGGACAGAATGGTTGTCCTAGTGAATACGGCCTGCCACCAAAATACATCCCTAGACATCTGGTATCAGTCGGTGGAAGCAGGTAAATATCACAATAATAAACCTTAAATGCAACATCAAATTAAATTCAAATTCACCCTGTTTAATTAGCACACAATACATGTCATTCCTGTAACAACTATAGTGAAGCATGGTGTTAGCAAAGCCAAAGTCATGTGTTCAAATTAAAAAAAAAATTACTTCATTACTCTAGTCATCCGTGTCACATGATCCTTAAGAAATCATTCTAATATGCTGATTTGCTGCTTTATTATTATCAATTATTATTGCTACTCAATTATTAATAACGGTTCTTATTATTATCAGCGTGAAAACCGTTTTTGGGGCTTAATATTTTTTGTGGAAATTAAGAATTTTTAGGCTTTCGTTTTCTTTTCTATTTTTCTAGGTTTCCTTAATGAATAAAAAAAGTTCAAAAGAACAGGTTTATTTGAGATACAAATCTTTTGTGAAGTTATGAATGGCTTTACTGCTACTTTTGATCAATTTAATGCGTCCTTCCTGAATAATATTATTAATTACTTACCCCAAACTTTTGAATGGTAGAATGGTGGTGATAATATTAAAAATCAGCATATTAGAATGATTTCTGAAGGATCATGTGACACTGAAGACTGGATTTGCTGCTTTATTATTATCAATTATTATTGCTACTCAATTATTAATAACGGTTCTTATTATTATCAGCGTGAAAACCGTTTTTGGGGCTTAATATTTTTTGTGGAAATTAAGAATTTTTAGGCTTTCGTTTTCTTTTCTATTTTTCTAGGTTTCCTTAATGAATAAAAAAAGTTCAAAAGAACAGGTTTATTTGAGATACAAATCTTTTGTGAAGTTATGAATGGCTTTACTGCTACTTTTGATCAATTTAATGCGTCCTTCCTGAATAATATTATTAATTACTTACCCCAAACTTTTGAATGGTAGAATGGTGGTGATAATATTAAAAATCAGCATATTAGAATGATTTCTGAAGGATCATGTGACACTGAAGACTGGAGTAATGATGCTGAAAATTCAGCTTTGCATCACAGGAAAAAAATGCATTTTACAATATATTCAAATTGAAAGCAGTTATTTTAAATGGTAATAATATTTCACAATATTACTGTATGTTTCATCAAATGAGACTTCTTCCAAAATTAAAAAAAATATATTAATCTTTACAAACTTTTGACCAGTAGTGTGTATTTGCCTCCTTGTACTTTCATTGCAGGCCTGCTTTGAAGAGTGTGTATTTTTTAGAGATTCACCCCTCATTGTGTTTGGCGTCGCGGCTGTACGAGGGTCTTGAACGGGCCTGTGCTGAGCAGTGTGAGCTGCACAGATCGAAAACACCGTCTCAAAGAGTCAAACTGGAGCAAAGTCTCTTGAAAATGGCCTTGCGACATTGGCACTTGCTTGCCGCTCCTGGCGCAACCTACAGTTCTCAGATCCAGAGAGATGTATGTGTCTTTTTTTTGTTGCTCCAAATAAGCTCAAAGTCCACTGTCAAATGTTTAGAGGAGAAATAAAATGGAAAAGAAAAGCCTCTTTTATTTTCTTTCCTTTTGAGAATTGCATTGTCACTTCACAGAATGATAAAGTTAAAATAGATATGCAAAAAATCATTAAGAGTGTTCTGTATTGTTTTAGTTGTTCTCCGAAGGGTTCATCGAAGACCCTGTCCTGGTAAGAGAGCTGGGACTGTCTGTTGTGAGATCTGCAGAGGAACAGGAGAGGAAGCAAGGCAAAGACAGACAGCTGTTCATGCTGAAGACGTTCTGCACATTGCTAGAGCTCGTCACGCTCCGTCATCGCATCACTGAATCAGCAGCAGAGACCCAACACCTGTCCCAGTTGAGTTTCCGCTGAGCAGTTCAAATTTTCCTTGATTTTTGAAAATTAAAAACAGAATTCATTATACTATAAATGCAGAATTCAAAACTTCCAATCCAGTTCCAGTTATTCAGTTCATTCTATTATTTCCACAATGCAGGATGGGGCAGAAATAGCTTGAAGCCCATTTGACAGACATGACAGCATGCAAATAGACTGTTTCATTTTTCAAGTCAGAAAGAGTGGAAAATAATCATGAAAAATTAAATGATGACTGATTTTTGAGTTTTTGGGGAAAAAAAGATATTAGTGAAAAGAACTATAGGCATATATATGCCTTTAATTTGTTCATTTAAATAGTAAATAAAAAAATATTATTGTATAAAAAGTAAATCATTGTGCTGTATTATAATTCCGCTTTGGTGAACAAAATAACATTAGTGGATCTCAGATGAGAAAAAATTAATACTATGGCCTATTGCAGTTTGCCATTGTTTATATATATTAAAAAGTTATATATGTAACAGGCAGGGTCAAACACCAGCAAACAGGTACAATCCAGGGCGAGACAAAAGAGCAATCCAATAAACAGTCCAAGGTCAAAAAACAACAAGGCAAGGCAAGGAAACACAGAGACTCGGAACAGGGTACAGGCTAAACAATAATCAGCAATGTGTGTGTGGATGAGTGCAACCTTTATAGTGTCACTGCTAGGAAACATGTGTGGTGCAATAATGAGTTCCTAGGCAGGGGTTTATGGGGAATGGAGTCCGGAGAGAACCAAGACAAAACCCCTTATTGTGACGCTGCAATATAACAAAGAGTGAAAAATTTAAGGGGGTCTGAATACTTTCCGTACCCACTGTATATAATGATACATGATTAAATGTAAATATAATGTAATACATACAGTATATGCACACATATATGTGCTGCCTTTACTTTTGTACATTTAAATAAACATAAACATAAATAACAAAATAAACAATAAAAACATTAATAAACCTCAGTTGGGAAAAAAGATTTTAAAATATTCATTATTCATTCAATTTACTCTTAGGTCTTTCCTTAAAATGACGACTGAAGAAGCAGCTGAAGTCATCAGACTCTCACCTGCATGTCTTGTGCTTTCTGTCATGTCGCTCTAGATTGTATAAATCAGTGGCCAGACTGATGGGCTTTGATGAAGTTCATTTGTACCTGCGGCCGGTGCAGTTTGAGTTTGCTGTGCGGAAAGAGATTCCAAAACAACTTCCTGTGTTCATCACGGCCCTCCAGGACGACAAACAGAATGCTGACAGGTAAAAGTCTGCAGAACTGATATCGACCTCAAGACACTATCAGCATCTGTTGAAAACAATCATTTGAATGCAGTGTAGTGTGTATGAGGTATGTAGTGCCTAAATACTGTAATTAATGTTTTTTAAGGTTAGCATATCTATTACTATTGCTCACGGTTATTACACAAGTATTAAATGTATTAATTGTGTAAAAATCTCACTTCCTGTTTTATAGGTTTGTCCCAAACAGTCTACCTCTCGCTGTTCAGGAGCTTGATGAGAGTCATATTGGCAAATTTAACTTTCAATCTAACGAAGCAGTTTTACAGGTAATCACATGATGATTTTTAATTATTATGCACATTTTGGCACATTATTTTTGTTCAGTATATTAATCATTTGACCTTGTGTCTCTGTCTTCCAGCTCATGAATCAGTCCAGCCTGGAGAACCTGCAGGTGGTTCTGGTGTGTCAAGTGGTGCAGAAGAACGCTCTGATTGGTGCACTTAAACAAGCGTCCTTATGCTATAGGACAGAGAAGCTGGTTCAGTCTTCAGATACAGACCTGCTGCTGCAGCACGGAGGAACTACTTCCTCGGAAACCAGGAAACATGCTTTAGCTACTAGAAACAGGTCTGCACAAAACTGATCCGGAACATGTCTAGATCATATTTCACCACAAGTGTATTTTGCATAAAGAAAATGAAAATTAAAAAAGAAAACATTATTTTCATGACAGCATATTTTCAAAAAATACAGAAAAAAATATAGTTTATGCTTAAAGCATCATGAAACCCCCTGTTTCAGCAATGGTTAGTTCTCACCACAGTTTTAAAGGTGACATATCGTGAAAATCTGACTTTTCCCGGTTTTAAGTGCTATAATCAGGTCCCCGGTGCATCTACCAACCAAGGAAACGTGAAAAAGATTAACCCAGTAACTTTGTTTTAGTAAGCCTTTTTCTGCAAACGTCGAAAAAACGCTTGCATGTCTTGCATTCTGGATTCATAGAGCATGTCTGATTTCGCTCCCTTGGTGACGTGGTAAAGGGATCTCATTATAATATTACCACCCCTTAATCTGTAAATGTAATACACCCACAGCGCCGTCATTGTGTTTTCGCAAGCGACAACGGTGTACCAGCTCTAATGCCATGGCGAAAGTTTGAGCAAAACACGCTAACTGTTACACAGACGAGCATAGAACACTATTTACAGTCCCAGCCTCAGAGGAGACAACAGAGCAGTGGATTTATTGATTTATTTACTGTATATTGCTGCTGCCACACAGATCTAAAATAAACATGCAATATATTTCCAAGCAGTTTACCTTCACAGACATAACCCACTGTTTTTGTAACTCGGGGCATAATATGTCTCCTTTAAAAAAATGCTAAAAAAGTGGGCGTGGTGCGGAGCAGAGGGGGAAGAGAGGAGACAGACAACACACACAACTTTGCGTTCAGACAGTTTCATTTAACTCCCATCGTGTTAAAAACACAAATAAATGCACAGCCATTTGCACTCCACATTGAAAACATATATATGAACGCGCGGTTGTATAACTTTTTAGGCTTATTCTGCTGCGTTTATATAAGCATTTTGACGGGTTGTGTCACAGAGCTGTAAAAACGGTTATGCTCACCAAGTGAATGAATCGCGTTTGTGCCAAACTCTTATTACAAAGCAAAAACAAACGCTCTCCTCCAATCCATGAACGTTTCTCTCAGTTCATGTACGCAGTCTCACAGTCTGAAACCGTCTGTCAATACAAATCAACACATGCTGTTGTGAATAATTGAGCGAAGGGTTTTCTCATAGGATAATAAAACGCAGTCTCATAAATAATTTAATAGACGCCGGCGCATCATCGATCCACTATATTCCATTGCCACGTCACAAATTGTGGCGTCAACACGATGGGTTGTGTCACAGAGCTGTAAAAACGGTTATGCTCACCAAGTGAATGAATCGCGTTTGTGCCAAACTCTTATTACAAAGCAAAAACAAACGCTCTCCTCCAATCCATGAACGTTTCTCTCAGTTCATGTACGCAGTCTCACAGTCTGAAACCGTCTGTCAATACAAATCAACACATGCTGTTGTGAATAATTGAGCGAAGGGTCTTCTCATAGGATAATAAAACGCAGTCTCATAAATAATTTAATAGACACCGACACATCATCGATGCACTATATTCCATTGCCACGTCACAAATTGTGACGTCAACACGATGTACATTTTAAACCCGGAAGTTGAAAATAGTGCAAAAAAGCTTAAAATTAACCAGTTTTCTCAAATAGTTAAAAGTATCGAATGCTAACATTGACTTCTATAATGTGCAACACAAACACCTCTGCTAAAATCTCAGAAAAAGTAGTCTGGGGTTTCATCTTTAAACAAAGAAAAAATGTCTGTCAGTAGGGTGAGAGAAACTTAATTTAGAGGTAAAACAAGTTTTTTATTATTTAAAAAATGCAGAAAAATATTTAGATTTGAAATACTTTAGTGTATTGCATTATGCTAGTATTTGTTTCTCTGCCTTTAATTTGTTAATTTAAAAAAAAGTTGTATTCTATCACTTTCTTACAGCTCTTAATCGCAATTCTTTGTGTAATTCACCAATATGTGAAGTAATCTGGATATAAAGTTTTCCAAAATGGACATTAAGACATGTTTTATCTGAGTATAGAATGACTGTGTGAAATGATTTTGTAATCCAGGATTGCAGGTGCTTTTGTGTCCGTTCAGCTGGAGAAAGTGTGTCTTCGCGATGAAATGCTGAACACGTTTATAAAGAAGAAAGAACAGATGAGTGCGCTGAAGTTAAACTCTGTATGTGTTCAGGATTATATTTGCAAAATAAATGGAAATGTACCTCAGTTTTCATCCATCCATCCTTCTCTCAATAGGAAGAAGTGGGCAGGATCAAGAGGAAACTGATTTTGGAGTTCTGTCACAAGTATGTTTAATCAGTAAACAGTGTTTCCCTCTCTTTATTTTCTATAAAATGAGGAAATGACCCTAAATTTTATATTAGGGTGTTCTCTGCAGCAGCAATGATTATGTGTCTCTTTCAGATTTAACGAGCGTATGTCACAGTATTGTGTCCGAGGACAGGTTGTTGCTCTTTGCCACAGTCTCTCCTCACTGCTGGATGAGGTGCCGCATATCCGTGACAATTACTTTGTGATGGGAAAACCAAATGAATCAGACCTGCAGTCAGATGACAGATTGTGTCCTGATCCAAGGTGAAGAAAATACATACAGAGTGTTCCTATAACATTTTGTGTCATGTTAATTCTTGTTGGCCAAACATTTGGACACACGGCTGAATTTATCTGCTTAATCACTTAAAAACCTTTAACGGCTATTGATCAAAACAGGATAATTATACTTAACTGAAACTAAAACTATAAAAATATGTTCATTGCCTGTAGTGAAATAATGTTAACTGAAATAAATCTAAATAAATGTGAAATAATTTTATTCTTAGCTAGTTTCCAAGACAACATTTTTCATTTTCATTGATGTACTAAAATAAACAAAACTGAAATAAAAAATTTATAAAAACTAAATAGACATATTATTTAAAATACAAAAACTTATAAAAATGACAAAAGCAAGCAATAAAATTACTCAAACTTTTATTAAAATGAAAATGAAAACAGAAAACAAAAAACTAATGTTGAATGTTAATAAAAACTATAATAGTATAAATGATGCTAAAATAACACTGGAAAGTAACACTCGATAACACTCAAAAGGCTTGTGCTTTAATGCTTGAACAGTTCATTTTGTAGACAAATATAAATTGTTTAAAAATTATTTTTTTAATGCGTGAGTTGGGCTGAATAGTGAATGGTGGGAGTGAAAAATAAAAATTAAATGTTTATATATTATTTTATATTTTATTCATAGTTTCGATGGACGTTATATTATTAAAAATTTGGAAAATAGTTCAAACAATCAACATTTTTAAAACAAACTAATAAATAATAATAATCATAATAATCCGTTTTATTGTAATGCTTAAATTTTATGTTTCATAGTTTTAATTAATTTTGCATTATTAAAAATATGGAAAATAGTCAAAATAAACAACCAAACAAGACTAAATAAATAAATGCATACATACATACAGTACATACATAAATAGACAGACAGCTAGATAGATAGTCAGATAGACCTACATTATTAAATATTTACATTTTATTATATGTTACATAGAAAATAGTCAAAATAAACAAAGAAAGAAAGAAAGAAAGAAAGTAAGTGTCATCAGTTTCCACAGAGTAAATGTATTTCTAAATCATAACTGTTTCTGGCTGTTCAGGACATTTCAGCCTCGTCCCAGAAGGCTGTTATCAGCTGATGGAAAGCGTCTGGTAAACCTGTGGTTCATCCCTCATTACACTGAAGTGCTGCTCATGTTCAGAGCTCTAGAGGAGAAGGTGACTAATAAACATGACACAGTGTACCAGTTCTCATTAAAACACATTTTCCTCATCATTTTTGCTTGACGTGTTTGAGTCAGCTGATTTTAGTGGATTCTTGTTACAGGAATGTCACCAGGCTCTTCAAAACACACTGCAGATTATTTCAGCTCTTCATGACGTCGTATATTATCTGGTGAGCTTTGCTCGGCTGGGGAATCCGAACACTTCCTTCAGTCCCAGCAGCACTCAGAGACTCACAGCAGACTGGGGCGGCTTAGAGAGCATCGGTATATGATAACTCTGGAAACACACATTACCCTGTGTTGTTTTTAGCCGATATTGTGTGTTATCCAGCCCAGCGTTTCCTTATGCTCTGATGTTTGTCCAAAGGGGCTGAACTGTGGGACGTCCAGCGACAGATTGACGCTCTCTGTGAGCCCAGAAGTTCAGAGGCTGTCGGGCGGCTCCTGCAGCTACACAGGGACGTGCTCTTCCTGCGCTTTGATACCGCAGTGCGCTACATGATCAGGTGCTGATAATTTACAGATTTCACAGGATTAGGGCCAGTGACAAATAATGATGTTTGAGATGAGAGGAGAGCGTTTTTGAAAAATCTAGTTTAAAATGCATGCTCCAAAGTAATATTAAAGTAATATTTGTATTCATGCTGGATTCATACAGTTTTGAAAAGCTTTTATTTTAATTTTTATTTTCAATGACTTTCAATGAAGAAATATATTGAAAACACTAGGAAATAATACTTAAGTAATATATAATACAATTTTCCAATTTTCTTAAACGTTGCATAGATGTTAATGTACACATTATTATTATTACTATTATTATTACAAAAAATAAAAGCATTTTAAGCATTTTTAAGGTAAAAATATTTGTAAAAAAAATATAATGAATTTAGTTTGTTTCTCTTTTGTCGGTTTTACCATTCGACCGCCTGAAATACCCTCTTCATAAATATTTTACAAATTTTTTTTTCCTTTATTAACAGTAGTCTCAGTGTTATTTTAGTATCATTGAGATACTATTATAATTTGTATTAATATTTTGAATGTATTTTTATTTTCTGTTTTCATTTTAGTTATTTTATTGTTTGTTTTTCTTTTCATTTTTAATAGTTGTTTAAAATATGTGATATGTAAAATAAATGAAATTAATATATAAAGTAAAATAAAACAAATTTTGTTTTTGTTTTAGTAGATCAAGTTATTAAATGTGTAGTTATTTTGCTTTCGCAAACCTAGGGAGGCAAAATAGTCTAGTGTAGGGTATTCCCGTCACGATGACGTTATGATTTTTGGATCACGTGTCACTTAAGGTGCGGTTATGAGTACATCAGATAAGAACGATTGGTGGGATATCTAAATTGTAGAACCTCTTACTGTATTATCAACATAAGGAAGACACAAGTGTGCAGGAATACGAGATTGCAATTTGCCGCTTCTCCATTTCTGTACTGTGATTGGCTGTTTCCATCACAGCGGGGGGACACGGTGTGGCCCACTCTTCTTTCCTCCTGTGGAATTTATTTGCATAGTCCAAACAAACTTAGAAGTTAGAAAAGTGTCACTAAAGTTTTACCAGTGCATTTCTCACTTTCCAAACCACAACCAGAATACATTTGGCAATGTTACGAATGCATTAAGTCCAAACATGATGGGAAAAGATTGAACTGTCATGCATGCATTCATTTGTCCATTAACAGCTGAGTTTAAGATGTTGCACTACACATCGCTGTCACTGAGAATACTTATTTCTCTGAATAAGTGTAAGATAGGTGTGTTGTAGTTTGCATCAGTTTAAGGTTTGAAAACACAGTTATGAATGGATTTGGTTGGATCTCTGTGATCTCTCTTTATTTCACCCACTGCTGCTGCATCCTGGAGGTCCTAAGGAATTTTTATGGCGGTCACAGGCCAAAACTCATTCACACAGGGCGTCGGCGTCAAGGCCTCTCGTTTACTTTGAATGGAGTGACGTCAAGCGTTGGCGAAATGAATTGTGGGTCCGTCGCGTCGAGTTGGGTCCGTTGCTTGTGGCAGAAGTTGAAAACTATTCAACTTTTCAAGCACCAACGTAGGCGTCAGCCAATCAGATTGCCATATGCAAATACCCTTGCGCAATAAATATATTAAATATATTAAATAAATAAAATTGTAATCGGCTTTATATCGGCCACCCTGCTTTCCAAGATATCGGCATCAACTGTCAAAAAAACAATATCGGTCTACCACTAATTTTGACCAATGAGAAGTCCTGTCCTTCCCAGGCTTGGTACCAGAGATCTGTCTTCTTGCCCTCTAAGAGGTGTCTGGCTGCTGTCCTAGTGTCTATATCTAATGGCGTTGGACAGTTTGCTTTTGTTAGTCCACCAAGATCCAATCAAAATGCAGAAAACCTTTGTCCAATATTGTGGCCAGAGAGGGGCCCCGCCATTTACTGGGCCCTGGAATTTGCTGTTCACTACAAATGAATATGAGATATGTTGCTTTGGCAACTAGCTGAAAAAATAATTATACGTTTTTTTTAACATTTATTTCATTTCAAGTAACAAGAATTTTTTTTTTTAACGGTTTTAGTTTTAGATAACTATAATAATCCTGGATATTTTTAAAGGGATACTCCACCCTAAAATGAAAATTTTGTCATTAATTACTTACCCCCATGTCGTTCCAAACCCGTGTTGGGGGTAAGTGATTAATGACAACATTTTCATTTTGGGGTGGAGTATCCCTTTAAGTAAATGTCTGTAAATGACCCATTTTCATTGACGCATATTCACATTGTTTTAAAACATGGCATTTCCATTTTTGTTTCACCACAAGGGAGGCGTTCCTCTCCTCTGGAAACCTCTCGGCCTATCAGAGTGTGAGTGAAAACATGAGCCACGCCCTCCCAATCATGAATGACAGCATGATGGGGGGAGCCAATTTCCTCTCTGTTCCTGAACCGCTAGAACCAGCCTGCCTTCAGGTGAGGAACCACCAGGCCTGTCCAGCATACATGTTCTTCCTTCACTAGTGTTTAGTGTTTTATTTGTGGTTTCAGGCCCAAAAATGGTATCCATGGCGATCTTTCATTGCAATCCATGGATCGCATCCTTTGAGTATATGGGATGTTTCACCGATTGAGCATTACATGCAGGTGTGTTACTTTATAAATACATTTTTTAGTCTTCCTCTGCTTCATTTGGGATCAGGGTCATGTAATCTTGTGTTTTTGTAGCTCTGCCTCTGTGATCTGAATGACCGCTGTAGAATGGAGGCTAATGGGGCGATTCTGGGCGTATCCCTGATCATTGATGATGTGCTGAGTAGTGGAAGAGATGCAGCGCCGCTCCAGCTACAGACCACAGGAGACCCCGACATCACCACAACATCTGATAGAGAAGTCATTCAGAATTTAAGATTGTCTCCCATTTGGTTCATAAGTTGGAAAGCTGATTTAAGTACAAAAGTCGAGTTCTGGAAGTAAAATCTCCATTGGGGAGTCTTTAAAGACAGACCTGTTTTGCTCTCAGAGGTTGTTGATTGACTATATATGCTTTTGTTGAAGCCGACTGTTCACATTATTTCGACTTATTTTTAAAATAATCATTTAGCAGTGGAATTTGTGGTGTAAAAACTACATTTCCCATGATGCTGTGCAAAAAATTTCAGCAGAGTCATGGCTAGCATTTTTTTTTTGCGATAAACTGAAAATATATTGTTTATACAGATATAATCAATAACTCTAAACAAATAGTTTATATTTCACTATCATATTAAATTTTGATTATATCTTTCGCAATACTTCATGGGATTGTAGTTAAAATTAAAGCTGTTAAGTAGCTAGTCTTGTACCTTTTTCTTTTTGTCGATTCTAAAATACTTTTTTGCTTCAAATCAAAGTGTGTAATGTTGTGATTCACCTCATAGCTGGTTGGTTTGGTTCATGGCTTTTAACTCATTGACAAATACTTTTTTTTTAAAATCCCTATGGGAAAAATGAATGGAACCAAAGCCACTAAAAAGTGGGAACGCATTTAATTAGCCCAAACACCACAAGTAGCAAAAGTTGGAATGGCAAGATGAGAAATTTACTGAATTGTAATTCAAAGAAATGTTAAATTTTGTGACAAAATAATCTTGATCTTGAGGTGTTTGTTCTGCGTTTCTGTAACTTGAGAGTGTAGATTCATAGTGTGTTCATACATCTTTGTTTGTTGAAGCACATTTATCTCATTGTCATCGTTCAGGTTCTTAATGATAACATGGGAAATGAGGAGAGAAAAACGGAGGTTGCGTCTAAAACTCAGGACCCCATAGAGTCCCTGATGAAGCAGCGGGGATTTTTACTGCTCTGGAAGCAGATGGAAGCTCTTAAAGAGAGCTGGACTCAACGACAGACGGGTGTTGAGAAAATAAACACCACTGCACAGTTTAGACACTTGTCTCAGCTTTACAGGTCATGAACATGTCATCACTATTAAACACTCACTCTTTCATAAAGGTTTATGGTGAAACAAATACGCATGTGATCTTGTGTTGCAGGGTTGATCTGACCTGTGATCTTGTGTTGCAGGGTGGAGATTTACTTTCCCAGCATGCAAGCTCTGGCCCAGCAGATGGATAAGGAGAAGGAATATGAGATTTTGCTGTCTCAGACTCAGTCTGTCCTTCCACCACCTGGAGCAGCAGAAGCTGATGTCAAAATGTGGCAGGTAGTGCATGTGAAACAGGCCTGTTATGGTTAGCTAACAGTAAAACTATGAAAACATTTTTCATTTAAAATAAAACTAAAAGAAAATAAAATGTAAATGAAAAGCTTAAACTAAACAAAAATGGAAATATTGCCTTGGCAAATAAACCTAACTAAAATGACTAAATGGGAATAACTGAAATAAAACAAAAAATTAAATAAAAATATATTGAACCTAAATAGAAATATTTAAAAAACTAATAAAAATGACAAAGCACAAAAAATAATAAAATAAAAATGAAAATTTAAAAATAAAAGCTATTTCAAAATATTAATAAAAATTAAATTAGTAACAATCAAAGCAAAATTACATGAAATCTGAAAGCATAAAAATGAGCTCATTCAAAATATTAACAAAAACTATAATGGCATTTAAATTATGAATTATGATAGTATATGAAGTTTAAGTTGAAGCACTAAAAATACTAACTGGAAATAAATAAAAACTAAAACTGAATTAAACCTAAAACTGAAATAAAAATTAAACCTAAATACTAATATTTAAAAAGAAAAAAAACAACTAATACAGATGATAGAACCACAGAACAAAATTACAAAAAAATGAAAGTAAAATTAAAATGAATATAAATTTGTGTTTATTAAATATTAATAAAAACTATAATATCATATGAATTATAAATTATAAGTGTATATGAAGTTTAAGTTGAAACACAAAAAGTAATAACACGAAATACATAAAAACTAAAACTTAAATAAAAAAATAAAGTAACTTAAATAGTTAATTTACTAAAATACTAATACTAAAATTAAAATGAAAACGGTATAAAATATTAAATTAAATCTAAAGCATCTAATAAATGATTAAATGTAATTCAAAATATAATATAATATAAATAAAAACTATAATAGTATACTAAAATAACACTTATGTTCACCTGCTCTTTATTTTGAAACACTGGGGTCTGTAAAGCAAAGATTTGAACAGTCAAGTCAGTATGCTCTATGACTATGAAACAAAATAAGTGATTCAGATTTGGGGAATATTCA
This sequence comes from Sinocyclocheilus grahami, assembly GCF_001515645.1. Classification (NCBI taxonomy): domain Eukaryota; kingdom Metazoa; phylum Chordata; class Actinopteri; order Cypriniformes; family Cyprinidae; genus Sinocyclocheilus; species Sinocyclocheilus grahami. The sequence continues at coordinate 490,820 of NW_015505358.1, read as the reverse complement.
TTATAAATGTTCAGGTCTGCAGCCATGATGCTTTCTTAAAAGTAAGAAATAATAAATCCTAAATTGTGAGGTCGCATTTTGGCAGTTCATTAGTAAGATTCTTTGGATTGATGTCTTTGGCATAGTCCATTTCAGACTGATGTTTTTGCCTGTTTGTTGTAGTTACTGAGACTCTTGGAGATCACGGAGTGTGACATGATCCGAGCGCTTCAGAAGAGGATTAACAGTGAAATGACTTTAGTGATGTCGGAGCGCTCACGGCATGATGCGCGGCTCCCCGCAGGTACCCAGCATCAAAGAGCACGACGGGAGGATGGCGCTGAGCCTGATTCTCTCTGAAAGCCAATAAACTTCCCCACACCTAGTCTCATATATTTAGGATATTATAACATTTTTGTCCTCTCTGAAATGCATTGGTCTTCTTCTGCTGTCTTCACATGTCAATAAGAACTGTGGAAACGGCCTTCGATGAAGCACAGTGTCTCTCTAGAGAGACCACAGATTGTGGAGGATTTCATCCAGCGGTTGGTGAAAGGTGTTGAGCGTGAGATTGATGGACAGGTAAATATTTCTTGCTACACTTCTAAAAATAAAGGTCCCTGAAGGGACAGTACCACCTTTCAGTGTACAGCTCTTAAAAAAACTTTTTTTTTCCGTAGTGCAAAGAACATTTTAATATTCTACAGAACCTTTTTCCACTATAAAGAACCTGGAAAGGTTCCATGGATGTTAAAGGTTGTTCATGGAACCTTCAATGCCAATAAAGAACCTTTATTTGAAAGAGTATATGGTTACGATAGCATTTTTCAATGTCATGATAAAGATGCCATGTAATGGACTGATATATAAACAATGAGTGTTTTCCAGGTGACGTTCTCCAGCGCTCATCTGCAGGAGTGCTTGACTGAACTCACTTGTGCTGTCATGAATCGCGAGCGGAGTGTCTCCCAGCGATATTCCCAGTTTTACGAGCACATCCTTCAACAGCAGGAACAACTTCTTTACCAGAGAGAGCAGGTACATCTACACTATTTATTGTTTTGTGTCTCTTTTGCTCACCAAGGCTGCATTTATTTGATTAAAAATACAGTAAAAACGGTAATATTGTGAAATATTATTGCAGTTTAAAATAACTGTTCTCTATTTTAATATCTCTTAAAATGTAATATATTTCTGAGATACTGAAGCTGAATTTTCAGCATCATTACTCCAGTCTTCAGTGTCACATGATCCTTCAGAAATCATTCTAATATGCTGTTTTGCTGCTCAAGAAACATTTCTGATTATTAACAATGTCCTTGGATCCTTGCTGAATAAAAGTATTAATTTAAAATAAATAAATAAATAACACAGCAACTGTTAGTGAAGTGATAGATTCAGCAGAGTTGCAGCAAGATGTATGCATATTTCTCACCTGTGAACATCTGTATCCACAGGATGTTAAAGAGCTAGAAGCCAAAGAAATGCAGGCTAGTGACCCCTACAGAAAGGTAAACTCGGGTTTGTGCGTATATCACCATGATTCTTCAGTACTGCTCAGTAAACACATCTAATCTCAGGTGGCGGATGTGTGTCGTGGGATGATGGTTGACATCACGGCTCTGCGTGCCAGAGTAAGTCAACTTGAGGAGGAGAAGAGAAGCTTAGATCAACATCTCAACCTCAAACACAGAGAGCGCTATGACACGCTGGTTCGCCAGCTCTTCTCCACATGCGTTCTTCTGAAGGTGTGTAAGCTTTCGGTTTTGATATATGGACTATGATTTCATAAAATCATTAAAACATGAACTAAGTATATGTAGCGTGATGTCAGCTGGCTCAGCTCTCTGTGCCGCCCACAGTCACGTCTGGACAAATACCATGTGAATATGGACCATGATGTGCGACAGCTGGTGAGCAGCGTGAGGAAGGAAGGCGTGGACAGAATCATCAAACTGAAAAATAAATTATCCTCCGCTAATGATAACGAGACCCTCATTCACACACTTCATGAGGTGAACCGCTAGAATGAGCTTTGTTATAAGGGAATAGCCGAAATCTAAATGTATATTGTTTAAATCTAACAAATAATAAAAAAAAAAAAATTATTTATATATATATAAATAAAACATTAATTAATAAATTAATTAACTAAAATAAAATGAATATAGTTAATATATATTAATTATATATGATAAAATATGTAATTAATACAATTTTATATATATATATATATATATATATATATGTGTGTGTGTGTGTGTGTGTGTGTGTGTGTGTGTGTGTGTGTGTATCTTAGCTAATTTTATTAATTACATGTTTTATCATGTAATTTTGTGATCATTTACTCACTCAAGTCACATTACAATAAATCTAAATACTCTTTTTATATATTTTATATATATACAGTATATATATATATATATATATATATTGTATATTAGCACATTTCCCAAATCTTTAATACAGTAATGAAAATAATCCTGTAGAAATAAGGACTATTTTAGGACCATGTAGATTTTCAGTGACCTAATGTAAAAATTTCTTCTTATCACTAATCTAATGTGAAAAAATATTACTTTAAATAAAGAGCAGTTGGAAGTAAAGTGGTGTATGTTGTTAAAATTGAATTAAATTTAAAATGTAATAATTATATGATTTATAAATTAGATTTACAGTACAATCATGTAAATTCTGGGGGTAATGTGTTAAATGATCATGAACAATGTAGTATTGCAGAAAATCTTAATGATTTGTTTTTTATGCAAAATGTATTGACCAATTTTTTTTCTGTTATTTGGGGTGAAATGTGACCTGGGCTTTTCTTTGTGACATTCAACCTTTTATCTCTTTGTTTTATTCAGAAAGAAGTATTAGAAGATCTTCATGCGGAGAATAGTAAGCTGGCTGGACTTGTGTGTAAACTGAGAGCCTTTAACCACTGGAGGCTGGTGATCGCTCAAGAGAAACTACAAAAAGAGCTGCTGCAGTGGAAACTGGTATTAATCACTTGTGTTTAATAATACCAGGCTTCGGCTAGCCTCTCCTCCTCTTCTTTTGCCCTTTATTAACTCTGAATGTTGCTCCTGTGTGTCCAGAATGAGGTGTCGTGTAAAACTGAAGCTCTTAAAGTGAAGATGATCTCGGAGCAGAAGGAGATTGGTCTAAAACAAGAGCTCGATGCTGTGCAGGAGGCCATGCTGCAGTGTAAGAGCGAATATGAGCATATCCAGAGACAGATCATTCAGCAGGTACAACACTCTCAGCCTTCTCATCTTTATATCCATAATTGGGCTTTGCTGTGTGCAAATTGAGCCATCATAAAGACAGGAAGTACCTGAAATACAGTACACTGCTTCCAGACTGAATCTTATGATCTTAGTCCAGGGGTGTAAAAAGTATTGAAAATTTGTACTTAAGTTAAAATGCAGATACTCTATAAAAAAAATTTGAAAGTGAAAGTAAGACGGTATTCACATTTAATTGTACTTTAAAATTTTAAATTGTGCTTTTTAATGTGACTCTTGAAAACAAGAGGCAGTAGAGATGAAAAAACTGTCAAAAAAAAAGAAACCTGTCAAAAAATCATTGTTTTCTCACTGTTGTGACTGTGTAAAACTCTAGGACACTGCAGACGTTAAAGTGAACCAGTATACTGAAACCTGTTACCTTTCAGCTAAAATATTTAGCTGATGGTTTTGCAATGACATTTTTTGGAATATAGTGATTTTTAGACTAAGCAGCAAGACTAATCATGAACCATGTTCACAATCCTTAAGTTCATCCATCTGCAGCTATGGTTATTATAAAAAACTGTAAGGAATAGTTCACCCCAAAATGAATATTTTGTCATCATTTACTCACTCTTGTCACATTAGAATAAATAAAAATACTATTTTTATTTTTAAATACTATATATAATAAAGAAATGACATGTACATAAAAATATAGTTAACCAAGTTTAAACTAAAACCATAAAAAGCATTTTGTTACTTGAAATAAATGTTAACTGAAACAAAATAAAATATAAAAACATACTTATTTTATTTCAGCTAGTTGCCAAGGCATCAGTTACCATTTTAATTTAGTTTAACTTTATGCACTAAAAAAATGAAACTAACACTGAAATAAAATTTAAAACTGTATAGACATATTAAAAAAACAACTAAAACTAATAAAAAATTACAAAAACAAACAACAAAATTACTAAAACTTTAAATGTAAAATGAAAACAGAAAATATAAAAATAAAAACTAAAACGAATTAAAATATTAATAAAATCCATAATAGAATCTCACTGATACCAAAATAACACTGATTGTAATGGACTAAAACTTATTATTTTTACCTTGTAAATGTAAAAGTACAAGTATTCAGTTATAACAGAATTCAAATAAAGTACAGATCCCCCAACATAATACTTTAGAATAGTAGTCAAATACACTTTACACCTCAGTCTCAGAAGCTGCAGGACATGGAGCATCGCTCCACACGAGACACACAGAGCCGACAGGAGCTGGAGGTGCTGCGCATGCAGAGTCTGGAGCAGCTGCAGGAAGACATGGAGGACAGACAGAGTCAACTCAGGGCTCTGAGCGCACAGCTCGAGAAAAACAGCAAAGAGACAGAGCTACGGCAACAACGCAGCCACAAGCAAATCAAACACGTGAGTCTGAACTGCAGGCTTTATGATGATTATTATAAATGTTAAAGGGGTCATATGATGCGATTTCAATTTTTCCTTTCTCTTTGGACTGTTACAAGCTCTTGGTGCATAAAGAAGATCTGTAAAGTTGCAAAGACTAAAGTCTCAAATCCAAAGAGATATTCTTTATAAAAGTTAAGAGTCAACCACGCCTACCTAAAACAGCTCGTTCTAACACGCCCCCACATGTCTACGTCACTATGTGGGAAGATTTGCATAACGCCGCCCAATTGTTCACACAAAGAAAGAAGGCGTTTTTAATTCTCTTTTATTCTCTATTTTTTAATTAACTTTTATTCTCGCTGTAGTATTGTTGTTGCCGCTGCCGCCATGTCGTGAAGGTGCTGTGTGCTTCGTTGTAAAAGCGAAACTACTTTGTTTGGTCTTCCAAAAGAGGACGATATCTGCTTCGTCATGCCTAGATGTATTTACAACACTGTTCCAGAACAGTTCAACCCAAATATTCAGATGTGTGCAGCACATTTTATGGAGGACTGTTTCCTGAACCTGGGAGAGTAGACTA
>NW_015505358.1:469188-484003 GCF_001515645.1 Sinocyclocheilus grahami | reverse complement strand
GCACATTTTATGGAGGACTGTTTCCTGATCCTGGGAGAGTAGACTACAATGCCGGCTGTTCTGACTCACAGACTATAAGTACGTCTTTTATATTTAAAGAGTTTTTATATTTTATATATTTAAAGCAAGTTTTTGGGCAGTGTAGAGTAGGGCTTGTTGTTTGTCATTTCTCCGATCACAAATACAGACATGGTTTTATGTTTACGCAGCGCGATGCAACGCAACGAGTAAAAAGACAGTACAAGTCATTATAATCCGTAATTATGTCCCCACTGGATGCAACGAATGCCTCGTTTATAATGGGTTTTCATGTTTTTGAATCATCGCTCTGGCCTGACAGGGCATCATCACAGTATGGCAAGGGGCGTAACATTTCCGTCTCACGCTTGAGGTATTTGGCCAATCACAACGCACTGGATAGCTGGCCAATCACAGCACACCTCGCTTTTTCAAACCGAAGAGCTATTTAAAAATCGACGCGTTTCAGAAAGGCGGGGGCATAGAGGAGAAACAATAATGTACAGTATGTGGAAAATAATGTGTTTTTTGAACCTTAAACCGCATAAACACATTTCATTACACCAAATACATAAAATACTGTTCTTTTTAGCAGCATCATATGACCCCTTTAAGTTAAGACTACAGGCAAACCCACTGTTTTTTTCATGCACTGCTGAGTTTTTAGATTTTGGGGTAATCTGCTTCCCTAACGTGTCTTCTTTTAGACTAGTAGAAAGAACACATTCAAAATACACATTTAAGTGTTTTTTTTTATCACACTTTTTTTTTTTTTTTGCTTCAGTAGATTTCCGTTACAATGCATATCTTTAAAGACCATTTCTCTCCATTTCAGCAGCACTTACACCAAACAGTTTTGTTCTTATCGATATTCTGAAGGGTTTTTTTCTTATATTATTCAGCTGATCTATAAAACATTTTATTCCTAAAAACACGGTGAAAATGTATTTTTATTCTGGCTGGGCACCGCAGCAAAAGTGGCTGCCCACTGCTCAGGGTGTGTGTTCACAGCGTGTGTGTTCACTGCTGTGTGTGTGGACTTGGATGGGATAAATACAGAGCATAAATTCCGAGTATGGACACCATACTTGGCCACACGTCACGTCACATATTTAACAAGAATTTTGAACCTGGTTTTATACATTTTTTAATTTCGATAATGCCTCATTTGCATATTTAAACATAATATTTCAGAAACTTGTAATACATAACAATTGTCTTAATGTACTGTGATTAATCAACTGGGGGAAGTTTAGAGGTATCTGTTAGTGATATCAATTTTTACCATATCCACCTGTAGTGTTTTGCCATAAACTTCAACATCAAACAATAAAAACAAACTTTTTAAAATATTGTGAAAGTCTTAATTGTAAAAGTTCAAACAGTAAAGCACAACGCTAACAACACCAAGGTCATGGGTTCAATTCTTGAACTGATTAAATGTATATCTTTACTGCAATATAACTTGGCTGGTTAAAAGCATCTGTCACATGCATAAATGTAAAGTATCTTGTATTTTGAAGGTAAGAGGTAAGCTTCATCAGGAGCGGAGCCTGAAACTAGAAGCGTTCCAGCAGGTCGACACACTACAAAGTCAGATCCACAGTTTTGAGTCAGCATTGTGTAAATCTGCATTTCCTTCAGGTGCTCACAATATTGATTTCCTGTTATCTTTTTTAGCATTAAGGAAGCATTTTTATTTATATCACTCACTTTTTTCATGTTTAAGGACGCCAAAGCTCCTCCTCAAGAAGGCTACATTTAAGAAATGCATCGGCAGGTAAATCACTCAGTCGTTTTCTCTCTGTCTTTTTGCTTCTAAACTTGACTTGTACATCTCTGTGGCTTGTTGTATTGCAGGTTTGCTCAGGAACAACTCGGTTATGTCTTTTACAAACAGTAGCTTTATAAACACAACTGATGAGCTCAGTACTGAAATGGGTTGGAGAGAGTCATGGACACCTCTGGACAGACCCAAAACAGTGAGTTATTTGATTCAGTAGTAAGAGTCATTTAACATGCCAAGCATTACAGGAATAGTCCAACCAAAAGTCTAAAAAATACTAAAAGTCTGATCATAGCACAAAGAACATGAATTATGTGGTGTGAATTTAAATATCTCTTCCAACATTTCATTGTTCTATTTCACAGAACTCCAATCGTCTTCGTCTGGACATTTCAGAGGCGCTGTTACCCAGTCTTCCTGATGGAAACGCTTCTTCTAACCACCTGACATACCAGAATCTTAGATTGGGTCACAAGTAAATAACCCGAACCGCACTAATTAATACCTTTTGATTTATTTCAGACATTTGAAGATTTTTACTTGTGCCCAAACGACCCTAACCTAAACGTGCACTAACCTGAATGACCCTGACAGGTCTGATTATTTGTGCATTAATGAAAACTTATGGTTTACCATTAAGGGGTGAATCTGATGCATATGCATGTCACATTTTCACTCAAAAATCTAAATAAATTTTTTTTAGGACTATGAAGATTGTTTGCATTTTCCCTCAAACTATCATTACTGTACTGATTTTGGAGCAGGACTTCAAATATCTTATATCTGACCAATGCCTTACCAGGTAACTAAAAGTAAATGAACTAAAACCATTAAAGAAAACATTTTCATTACTTGAAATACAACAAACATTAACTGAAATCAAATAAACTATAAAATATCTTATTTTCATTTAATTTAACTTGTACTAAAATAACTAAAAAAAACACTGAAATAAAAGTTAATAAAAAGCATATTTACATATTTAAAAAACTAATATAAATGACAAAAACATCAACATTAATAACACTACTCAGTACTGCAGTCACATTTTAAATGCTATGTTTAACATTTACAATGTTTAACATTTACATTCAAATTTTTCTGTAATTTTATAAATAAAAATAATTGTGTGCAAAAGAAATTTTTTTACAGTAAAAAAAACAATGATTAATATGTCTTGTTTTTTGCATTACAGAAATTAGAAATTAACTTAATTATCCCCTATATTAAACCTTCCTTTTCTTGAAAAAATCTTTGAACATATTATGGCCTTGCAGCTGCACAATCACCTTACAATAAATAATCTTTTTGAGCCCCTTCAGTCTGGCTTTCGAAAATGTCAGTACTGAGACAGCCCTGATCAAGGTCACCAATGACCTGTTAATAGCCTCAGATTCTGGTTCTCTCTCCATTCTTCTCCTTGATCTTAGCGCCACTTTTGATACTGTCAATCACAATCTATTATTTAACCGTCTTGAAACTGTTTTTAGTGTTTCTGAGCTGGTTTTAATGTGGACTAGATCATCTCTCTCTGATCATCGATATTTTGTCTGCATGAGTGGTCTGTCATCACTACTGGTGTTCCTCAGGGTTCAATTTTAGGCCCCTTACTTTTTAGCATTTCTATATTTCCCCTTGGATTACTTTTAAGATCACTTGGGCTTAATTATTTTTATGCAGACAACACTCAGATTTATACTCGCTCTAAGCCTGGTCAAAACGTGGATGTTTCTTTCTTATCACATTGTATTTCTGAGATAAAAGCATGGATGTCCCAAAACTTAATAATGAAAAAACTGAGGTCTTGCTTGGCACTTCTCATCAGCTTCGTAAAAGCTGGCTCACTAATTTAAATTGTAGATGGCTCTGTTTTGAAGTTACAAACTAAATTAAAAACTTTAGGAGTTATATTTGATTCAAGCCTGTCTTTTGTCCAACATGTGAAATACACTAAGAACTCCTTTTTTCATCTCAGAAATATTGCTAGACTCCGTCCTATGCTGCGACTGAAAGGCTTATTAATACTTTCGTATTTTCCCGCATAGACTGCTGTAATGCACTTCTTGCTGGAGTTTACGATTTATAGGGGACAGGGCTTTCTCATCCTAGACTTTGGAATGCCCTCCCTTCTTATATCAGAGACACACAGAATCTAAGTACTTTTAAATCTTACTTAAAAACTAATTTTTTGGTTAGCTTTTTCTTGATTATCTTAAATTTTATATTCTAGTATGTTCTTTTAATTTGTGTTGTATTTTTATCTGTGTTTTATTATGTAAAATGCCTTAAGAAGCTGCTTTAAAGGCGCTATATAAAAATAAAGATTATTATAGAATCATTTTTTGCATTATGGCAATGAGCACTGGTTGAAAAACTTATGCCACTGAGTCAAATATCCAGTGACATGCTGGACAGTAACACTAAAATAAATTGTTTTTTGGACAAATAGTTTGGAGTCGCATTGATGTGAACCATTTATTGTCTTTAGTCTCATTAACAAGTACAAAAACAAACGAAGAATGGCTAAAACGAAGTCATTTAAAAAACAAAAAAATATGTTTCTGCTTGTTCTCAATTAATCAGCTTGACTGATTAAAATATAACCATTTACAACAAAAGAGAATAAGTATCAGCATTATTTTTTTTTTTTACAAACTTGTTCATAATGGTGATGCTTGTTCTCTTTTGTTGAATTTTAACAAGTACAGAAAACGAATTAATAATGGCATTTAGGGCTGCACAATTAATCAAATTTCTTATCGCGATTACAATTTCGGATGCGGCAATTAATCGTTCAAAGTCCACTTATGTTATTCTGCATGCTTAAGATGTGTTTTTTTTCTTTCTACATGTTATCTTAAGGTTTTTTCCCATTATTTTAATTTTAGTATAACATTATAATGCCATTCATATTTTTACTTTTTTATAATTTAAAGAAGAAACCAATCCGATGTATAGTTGACATTTGAGGCTTAATACTATAGAAAAGCACAACGTTTTTCAGTTAGTGTTTTCAGCTGGTTTATTTTCATTCAAAAAAATGTGGCATGCAGTTGCATCAAACAATGGTATAAACATCATTCAATGTAAATTGTGATAATCGTAATTAATAATCGCAATTACAATTTCAAGGGAATAATCGACAATTATGATTTTTGTCAATTGTGCAGCCCTAATGGCAATACTTTATGAAGTCATTATTTAAAAAAAAGATGTTTCTGCTTGCTCTCAATAAAATCAGCTTTACTCTCTTAAAATATAACCATTTACAACAAAAGAGAATAAGCATCAGCATTATGAACGAGTCCTGACGGATTCAAACTGTGTCAGTTCAGTTTTGCGGGGTCATGCTGGTGGTGTAGAGGTACGAGACGGTTCCAGCCTGGATCTGGAAGGTTTGGCCCTGAATCTGATCGCTGGGGATCTGCTCACTTGTCTGGCTGATGGAGATGGGCTGCCCGCTCTGGCTGCTGATGTGAATGCCTCCCGCTGGACTCGTCCGGCTGGGATTTTCAGCAGAGCTCTCAGACAGTTGGTGGATCACCTGCAGCTGTTGTGGACCTCCGTGATGAACCTGCAGTTGCTCCATGGCTTCTTTGGTCAGCGTGATGACATGCATTTGCTCTGGCTGTCCGCCACTCACCCGACTTCCTAAAACACTAATGGTTTGGATTTGAGTACTGGCATCTAATCCATCTGGCGTGACCAGCGCCAGGTTTGGAACGTGACCAGAAGGTTGGGTGAGAAGCGTGAGACCCTGTTCCACAGAAGTATCTTCTGCAGTGATGATGCTGATACTTTGATCCTGGCACAGGTTGATGTTGTTCACCACCAGCTGGATCTCCTGCTCGGGGTGGATGGGAAGTTGGTAGGGCTGGAGTTGGAGGATGTTGTGCATTTCTTCAGCTCTTGACGTGGCCTCCACCGGCGCAGGCCCCGTGGTCTCAGCTTCTCCTTGTTGACGCTCCTTGTTGTGAGTCTTGGTGTGAGCTTTAAGGTTGTCCATTCGGGCAAACGACAGGTTGCAGATGGAACACGTGAACGGTTTTTTACCCGTGTGAGACGCCACATGACGCCTCCTGGCACTGGGGTCAGAGAAGGTCTTATCGCAGATGTTGCAGACGTATGGCTTCTCTCCTCTGGATGGGGAAAGATCATTTCATGACATGGTGAGTAGGGTAAAAAAAGTTAATGAACATAATTATTGTTCAATGTTACCATAATTTAAACTCTTACCATAATTCACACCACAATTCCCCAGTTAATTGATTGCATTTGCAATTTTTTGTATTACAAATTTTATGAAATGTTATGTTTAAATATGCAAATTATGCATTATCTTATTAAATATGCACTAATGTGCATACATTTCCAGAACTGAGATCTGTACATTAGATAAAGCCAAGTTCAAAATATTTGCTTCATTTTTTTGACATATAAGAGTTAAAGGTTTTACAGAGGGGATTTTGAATATCTGTTTATCAGAAAATACTGTCAAAGGCAAAATCACTATGTTTTAGGAATAAAATGTATAAAATCAGGCAAATGATATACGAATAAACTCCTCTGTAAAAACCTCCAGAATAGAAGTAAACCTGTAAAGTTTAGTGTATATAAGTGATCTTGAAGTGGCGAAAAAACTCATTTTGAGGAAAGATACATATTGTAATTGAAATCTACTGATGCAAATAGATAAAGTACAATAAAATAAACACTTAAACACATGCAATGTTGGAATTTCTGCTCTGGAATTGTATGCAAATGAGTGCACATTTAATTAGACAATACCTCCTTTGCATATATAAAAATAACATCAGAAAACTAATACAAAAATGTTTGCAATTCTTAATATACTCACTCAAATGGGGAAGTATGGTGATATCTGTTACATTACATTTATCTGTTACATAAAATTTTTACTAGGGATGCACGATATTATCGGACCAATATCGGAATCGGCCGATAATGGCTTTAAATGTAAATATCAGCATCGGCCCGATATGAAAAATTATGCCGATATGTCTTGCCGATAAGAGGAATAGGTTAACTCACATGTGCTCAGGGTGTGCTAGCGATTAGATCACATCAGCAGTGTAACTCATTTTTGAAGCAAAGTTTTGCCTGAATGATTCAGTTTTTTTGTGTTTTGGATTGCTGCATTTAAACTGTACACAATGAAGCGTTAGGTGTGTGATAGTAATAGCATGTGTAGCGGCAGCAGCAGCAGCCTCCCCCGGGTCCTAATGCCCGCTCAGTAATGAGTTTTAATTCCGTAGGGGGCGCTGTTGGCCTACTTTTAATAAAATGAAAGTCATTATAAAATAACTTCATTATTGGTTATTTAATTCTAACAAATAAGTTCTTGTTAAAAACTAACCAAAATTAAAAATTTCCACACAGGAGAGACTTGGTGTTGTTTCCAAACAAAAGGAAATATATCAGTATCGGCATCAGCTATCGGCCAAAAAGAGTTATATCGGCATATCGGATATCGGCAAAAATCCAATATCGTGCATCCCTAATTTTTACCCTATTCACCTGTAGTGTCTTAATGTACAAATGAACTTATGTTGGTTTCTGACCTGTGTATCATGATGTGTGTCTGTAGTGTGCTCTTGGCTGTGAAACACTTCCCACAGATCTCACATGTGAACGGCTTCTCACCTGCAGCAGTAAAGTGGGGTTTATACAGCACAGTAGTATGCAAGTTGCAATGCAGTAAATGTGATGTGTTTATTACCAGTATGAGTTCTCAGGTGCTTCTTCAGTTGAGCTGCATCCATAAATTTATGATGGCATTGTGCACACTCAGGTAACGCTTTTCCTGTGTGAACACGGTAATGACTTTTCAGCTGCCGCTTCTGACTGAAGCTTTTCCCACACTTGTCACAACTGAAAGATTTATTCTCTGTAGAAAGACAACATCAGATAGTACAGTTTTTTTTTCAGTTTTTTTGAACATGCACCATGGTGTTTTGGACATTTACCTTGATAATACCAATGTTTGGGGCTGGTAACTTTTTTTTTTTTTTTTAAGTAGTTTTTCTAACAATGTAAAAGTCTTTATTGTCACTTTTGATCAATTTAATGCATCCTTGCTGAATAAAAGTATAATCTTACTGACCCCATACATTTGAATGGTCGTATTATGAGCGGTATATGGCAGTGGTTTGGTATATTTGTGTTACCTGCGTGTAGGTTCATGTGCTCCAGTAGCGAGTGTTTCGTGGACAGCGCTTTGGAACATATGGTGCAGATGAAGGGCTTTTCTCCCGTGTGCATGCGCTGATGAACCAAAAGAGTGTGTTTCTGGGTGAAACCCTTCCCACAAACACTGCATCTGAATGGTTTTTCACCTACATGAAAGGAAAGTGCAATTTTACATTAAGTATTTAATGAATCTTAATAATCTCTGCTGAAATGCTTGAATATAATTAACAGAATCAGTGTTATTATAGTTAATTCAAACTAAAACTAAAACCATTAAAAACATTTTCGTTACTTAAAATAAATTAAACGTTAACTGAAATAAAACTTATTTTATTTCATCTAGTTAAGGCAACATTTCTAATTTTGGTTAAGTTTAAAGGGGTCCTATTATGCTCTTTTACAAAGTCTTGATTTTGTTTTGGGGGTGTACTAGAACAGGCTCTCATACTAGGTTGTTCGAAAAACATTAATTTTCACATATTTTACATTATTACAACACCTCTCTCCCCAGTCTGGCATGAACGGCTCGAATGGTTCCTGTATCACATGAAGGCCCGCCTTCTGAAATACGAAATGTGCTGTGATTGGTTAGCTGGGCCAGTGTGTGCTGTGATTGGTTAGCTGGGCCAGTGTGTGCTGTGATTGGTTAGCTGGGCCAGTGTGTGCTGTGATTGGTTAGCTGGGCCAGTGTGTGCTGTGATTGGTTAGCTGGGCCAGTGTGTGCTGTGATTGGTTAGCTGGGCCAGTGTGTGTTGTGATTGGCAGCACTCGGCGCCTGGTCGGGAAATGTCACGCCCCTTACCATAGCCGCCTGCGCGCTTCAGTGTAAATATTGCGTCAATATCAAATCAATTTGAGCGCGATTTAAACCCGGATGATTGTAACCACTCTAAGTTCGTCTGGCTTGGGAAATCTAGCGCGTCTCCGACATAGTGATAACACTCGTTTCCTTCTCTAGTGCAGCTCAACCAGGTCTCGTCCCATTCGTCGATATTTGTGATATCACAAATCCCGGAAAATATGCGTTGTAGTCCAAACGAGTCGTTCGTTGTAGTTTTTGAAAAGCGATTTCTGTTAAATAAAACATCTCCTTTTGAAGTGGACTTTGAGCTTTGTAACTTCGCAGATCTTTTTTATGCTCAAACAGCAACATTACAGACTAACTAAAGTTGAAAAAGTGAAAAAGCATAATAGGACCCCTTTAACTTTAAGTACTAAAATAACTAAAAATAATAAATACAATTAATAAAAACAATATAGACATATATATTTTTTTTTTAAATGACAAAAATACTAAAACTAAGTACAAACAGTAAATACAAAAATTTTATATAATTTAAAATATTAACAAAAACTATAATAGGGTATATTAATGATACTAAAATAACATTGACATATAATTAACAGAAACAGGGTTATTATTATCATAAACTAAAAACAATAATTTTTTTAACATCAACTAACATAAAATTTAAGAAAGCATAAACTTATTTTATTTCAGCTAGTTGCTGAGGCAACATTTTCGTTTAAAGCTGAAGTACTATAATAACTAAACCTAAAGCTACTAAATAAAATTCATAAAAACAGACAAACTAATACGACATAAAAAAATACAAAAACTAATAAAAGTGACAAAAACACAACAAAATTACTACATTGCGAAAACAGAATATATAAAAATAAAATCTAATTCAAAATATCAATGATACTACATGTAAAAGTGAACAGAATACATACATGCTAGATTGAATTCCGTTTAGACAAGATTGTGTTGAATTTTATTTCTGTTTGTGTTTTTCATTTGCATGTTCCCTCATTACTTTTCAGTCGATTGTATAGAATAATAGAAACGGAGTTCTACCTGTGTGAGTGCGTTGATGTATCTTCAGAAAGAGATGGCTTTTAAAAACCTTCCCACACGGGTCACACCTGGCCTCTGTGTCTGGGTACTTCCTCTTGCGTCCTCTCTTCCCCGGCTCCTTGCACTCCGAGAGCTCGTCTCCTAACCTGTATCCCTTCAGCTTGACAGGCCGCTTTATTTTGCGCTTGCTGTGACGGGGTCGGTCCTCTCTGGGGTTATAGTCGCTGTCGCTGAAGTCTCTCGGTGGGGAAGTGGGATCTAAGAGGGGTTCTGTGGACTCAGAGGTACTTTGTGCTGGTAAACCAGTGTCTGGATCCTCTTTTTGGCTTGAATCCTGAGTGTGAAGGCTCTTTTTCGGTCGCCCTCTTTTACGCTTTGTCTGTATGCATTCATCAACACTGTCTCCCTTGGCAGACATCACATTTTCAGCCATTGAACTGTCCTTTTGAAGGTCCTCGTGGGCTTTGAGCAAATCTCGGATGTCCAGAAACCGTGCCATGTCAAGCAGCTGCTCAGAGCTGCTCTCGTCCACAGACACATTTGCGCTGTAGATAAACTCGAGCACGGCCGAGAAGGTTTTCGCAGCCATGCCATCCAGCTTGTACACCGACTGGCTTACCTGATCTTCAGCGGTGAACATTAATGAGAAATACTCACTGCTCGCTGCCAAAAGAGCCTTGTGTGCCTTGAAGTGCACGTCTTCTACGATGAGGGTTATGTCACAGAGCAGTTCCCTTCTTCTGAGCTTGTCGAATTCATGCAGGATTGTGTCCTTGTGTGTTTTTGAATGCAGGGCGAGAACAGATGAGGCTGGCGGTTGAGACATGATGCTGTTACAGTGAGCATGAATCTAAAAAGGAAAAAGTTGAAACAGTTTGAAATAGAGCTCTCAGCTGGTTTTGCTTTTTGAACCTAGATGGGTATCAAATGGCGAGCAACACAACACCAAACCCATATTTAATGTATTCTGGGTCATATTTTCTTTTACTTTGAATAGTCTTGTTCATGGTTTTTGAGGATGAAAGCATGTCACACAATGGGTCTAATTTGACTGGCTTCTACCAAGTAAAACAAAGGATCTGGGAAGCATTTTCTCCTCCCCCTATATAAGCCTGTTTACTATATGCAAATCGAACTATGCACACGCTTGTGAAAAAAAAGTGTGCTTAGTTGAATTGAATATGCACTTTTAGTGTACCTTAAATCTTAGAAGTATATTTTAAAAAACCTGTCCTTACAGACAATATTATGCTAATGAAATAACAGGCCACTTAAAGGGATAGTTCTCCCAAAAATAAAAATCTGTCATCTTTTACTCACCCAAGTTGTTCCAAACGTCTCAGTTTTTTGTCTTCTGTTGAACACAAAAGAAGATATTTTGAACAACTATGGAAGTCAATGGGGACCAGAAACTGTTTGGTTATACCATATCTTTTTTGTGTTCAAATGATATTTTAACAGTATATAAAGTAAAGTATATTTTAATCTTTCATTGTGCTTGAAAGTACACTTACTTTGATGTTGACTAACATACTAAAGCACACAAGTTAATGTTTTAAATTATACAAATTACAACTTTATCATTAAAAAAAAAGTGTAATTAGATATATTTAAATACATGACAACAGAAATTGCATTGAAGTATATTTTAGTTTACCAAAAATGCTTGTCAGCACATTCAGAAGTACACTTTAACCATATTTCAAAACCAATAAAATTATGAAATTACATAAGAAGATATATTTAAGTGGGCTTAAAAGCTCTAAATTTTAATGCATTTTCATTTAATTTCTATCAACATGCAATTAAGTGTCTGAAACCTTTATCACATTCAGTTCCCAGCATAAGTACAGTATGCTAAAGTGTGGTGTTTTCACACAGGCAGTTACATTTCTATTTAGATCTGTTTCCCTTTCCCATCACTGACCCATCAGAACAGACCAACAACACTTTTGGGTTGTGACAAACCATGCATCATTAAAAAAATATATATAATTATTTGAAGTACCATGTAAATACTATGGTACAGTAATATGATAATCATTCAGAACCAATGTTATTTCCATATTTGGACCCAAACCGCTTTATAAGCCAATTTAATGAAACATTTTACAGAAATATCAGTAAATGCATGCATGCTACAATCATGCGACACAACTGTGCACGAGCTGTAAACACAGTCTAGTACAGTGCAGATCGTGTTCTGATTGCATCACAAACTGTGTTATGCGCCTGTGAATCTTCATGTAGGCTATATCTACAGTATGTCAAAGGTCTTTGAACGCAGTAATAAATGAATAAACTGCTTTAAGCCCAGCGCCATGTGTAGCAACAAAGAGCTGCGTCGCTTTCCCTTCTAAAACACTCTCCTATCGCTGAAAGACTAGCGCTGGTTTGAAAATTACAACATTTAATCTGCGAAACACACTTCAAAGAATAATCGCACTACTGTTTGAGGACTATAATATACGATTAAGCTTTCAGGACCTCACCTTAAAGGAACCGTTTCAGACTGGCATATCTCGCGAGAATTGCCTTCCGTGATTTCAGTAAACATCACAGACATGAGCAGATAGAAAGGCAGCAGAGAGCACCAGAACGGGCGGGGCGGGTATGTACTATGGGGTTCCATTTGTGTCAAAAATGCTTTGTGCTTTGTACTATACATTTGTCTTTGTCTACAGTCATTGCCTACTTGTTCAGGTTTACAGCCATGAATTGTCTGAATACTAATTATTTCTGTTTTGATAATTTTATGTTTATTTAGTCAACCACTTTCAAAGTTTCTATTATTATTATTAGTAGTAGTAGTAGTATTTAGACGGCGTTGTCACATGGTAACCATAGGCGCTATTGGATAACAGATTTTATGTAATGATATTATATAAATTGTATATTTTTTAGTTTGTATATTTTTACAGTCTATGGATTGTAAGCAGAGATGCGCCCCCAGGCAGAACCACATTTGTCACCCAGTGTAGTGTTTGCAAACAGCATCACAGTTGTGTCTTTTTTATAACTGAGGGGATAGAATTACTGTATTGAACATAAAGCATATTTGTCCGGTACCTTCTAAACCATTTATTGCACACTAATATTTAACTATTAGCAAGTGCACACCCGCCATAAATAGCTTCAATGTTTTGTGTACAATTAAAAGCTTACCACGTGTGTGTGTGTGTGTGTGATAAATTGATTTACCCATTAAGTGAGGCAGTAATTGAGCGTATGAACTACTATAATTCACTATGATGAAACACAAGAATAGTGAGGTTTTTATTTTATTTTATTTTATTTTACGACACGGACAGACGGTGAAACATCGTTTGTAATCGATCACGTGACTCTGATTCTGAGCAGTGTTGCCAGGTCCTTGTTTTTTCCGCGCAATCGGGCTACTTTAACACTGTTGCCGCGGGTTGAAGCGACCCCAATAACGTGATATTTAAACCATGGAATACGAATTTTACCAGGGGAACAACACCAAAAAAAAAAAAAAAACCTGTGTATTTTACCCCACCGGATTGGGCTGGTTTTGGGGAGCCATTTTAAGGAGGTAATGTTGTGAAAACCTGGCAACCCTGATACTGAGCTTCATTGGAGCATGTTTTGCCTGCTCAAACAGGTGCCTCGAAGCTTCAGTGTCATACGTAACATTACTAATGTTGACCTATATTCATCAGTTTGTGCCGTAATCGAGCACAAAGCGAATGAATGATTAATGTGCGTCAGTGATAATTCACAGACAGAG
Organism: Sinocyclocheilus grahami; assembly: GCF_001515645.1. NCBI lineage: Eukaryota > Metazoa > Chordata > Actinopteri > Cypriniformes > Cyprinidae > Sinocyclocheilus > Sinocyclocheilus grahami. Next base: position 470,377 of record NW_015505358.1, on the reverse strand, counting down.
GTTTGGTTGTGTTTGTTCATGCAGGTCTCAGTAAGCTGGAGGTAAGTAAACCAAATGTGCATCTGCTTGAACGTTCTGTAAAATGTATTTTAAATACTAAAGTAGTATCTGGCATAGTACAAATAAACCTTCGTTCTACTACAGTAACAAATTTAACTAATTATGGCATTTAAGCAAATAGGTTAAGCAAAACAATTGTGATTATTTCTGAGAACTTTTTAACTGCAGGCAGACTTGGGCCTACTACATTATGGTACAGTACAAATATTTGGAACGTCCCTTATTTTCTTAAAGAATAAACACTATTTTCTTAAAGAATAAAATAAAGAATCACAATTGTCCCTTATTTTCCATTTCTTATGTTAATTGGCAATGATGACGTAATTATCTTTTGACTCCCCTGACAGAGGAACCTTGCTAAAAAAAAAAAAAAGAGTAATTGTTGGAGATATGCGAGCAAAAAATAATAGATAAAAAATGTATAATAGAAAGCGCAAAGGCGGCACTGAAAAGGCCAGTAAAAAACAAACAAAAAACCCCCCAAAGTGGAATGTTTCTAAGGCATGAAACTCCAGGGCTGAAAATGAGTCCCACTCCAGCCCTGCTTTAATCTTAATAACAGATAAATCTGTCATCATTTTGCATCTAAAATATTTAATAATTTCTGTATTATTCATTTTGTTTGATTTCTACATGCCCCTAGTAGGTTGTTTTCAATATGGAAGAAGAATTTGTTTACAGAATCTAAATCTTGAGCAAGATAAATTATGTAAATGACTTGATGTTGAAAGGCATTTACATATGCCAGTTTAATATGCTGTTTGAAAATTGTCTTTATTTTTGCATTTCCGCTTGACCATTTTTAACTAATGTTAAATATGCTTTGAGTTTGAAAATAGTATTAATTTATGCAGTTATGTTGCCTGATTGTCAGTGTAACACCAAATATACCAAAATATTGTTTTGACAAGAAAGTAACTGCTAACATGTTACTGCTGCCGTGTCTTATTTCCCACAGAACAAAAGTACTCTTCATAAGTGTTAATGGATATCAGGTATTCACAAATTATCTCTAAATTCACTCATTTTATTATTAACTACAGTTGTCTAAAAATGATATAAGGAATTACCCAGCACTGTAAAAAACGTTCAAATACTTTCCGATCCCCCCCCCCCCCACACACACACA
>NW_015505358.1:468387-468827 GCF_001515645.1 Sinocyclocheilus grahami | reverse complement strand
CCGCCCCCCCCCCCCCACACACACACAAAATTTGGACTATTCTGACGATGTCTTTCAGACTTTTCTGGACCTTGACAGTGTAATTCACTTGGCAGTCAATCGGACAGCCACAAGCCTTCCGGTTTTCATCCAAAGTATCTTAAATTGTGTCTAAAAAGACGAACAAAGCTTTTACGGGTTTGGAACGACATGGGGGTAAGTGATTAATGACAAAAATCCTTTAAGGAATACTTTAAGACCTCTATTTCTTATAAAAGGTTGTCAAAAGCAAAAATGCTACAACATGCATCATCATTTGTGAGAAAGTGTGACATACTAGAGCAAAACAGGCACTGGAATCAACACCCCAAATTTAGTATGAAACAAGTATAGAATTTCACAAATATGATGCAGGGCTGTATATCTATCTATCTATCTATCTATCTATCTATCTATCTATC
>NW_015505358.1:456563-467656 GCF_001515645.1 Sinocyclocheilus grahami | reverse complement strand
TCTATCTATCTATCTATATATATATATATATATATATAAGGTCAAGTTATTAAAATGTTGGTAACATTCAGTGCAATCTGTTTTTTTTTTTTACAAATAAACAAAATCATGATTTTCAAGCTTCGCCCAGTTTTATGGTTCAGTAGGACCTGAATGATCATTTATTTTAGACTCTGGCAGACATCTGTCTCAGGTGTGTTCAGTCCACTCTAGTGAGTCTTCTGTGTCCTCTTCCTCCAGCTCCTCCTGTAGGTCTTTCCTCTGAAACGTTATTAAAATGTTGGTAACATTCAGTGCAATCTGTTTTTTTTTTTACAAATAAACAAAATCATGATTTTCAAGCTTCGCCCAGTTTTATGGTTCAGTAGGACCTGAATGATCATTTATTTTAGACTCTAGCAGACATCTGTCTCAGGTGTGTTCAGTCCACTCGAGCGAGTCTTCTGTGTCCTCTTCCTCCAGCTCCTCCTGTAGGTCTTTCCTCTGAAACACACTAGAATAAGGTCTGGAGGGTTTTGGGCCAGATCTCAGGCCGATCTTCCTCTTGGTGAGGTGGAACTGAGCTTTGACAAAGTTGTAGAATTTGTACTCGTACTCCATGCGCTCATAAAGCACCTGCAGGGCCTCTAGATTAGGAGTCTGTTTGTGGACGGTGCCCGTCATGTTCCCCAGCTTCCTGTATTCTGAATCCAACAGATAAAGATTTAGACACAAAATTAATGTTAAGTTTAATAAAAAAGTCTTCTGTACATTGATTACACATTTTTTTGTGACTTAATATTAAAAATGTATAGAAATGTATAAATATATACACACACATAATTTAAATTATATTTACATAAATTTACAAAGCATTTTTAATAAAAATATAAAAATCATATTTATAAAATATAAAATTATATTTACATACAAATAGCATTTACGTAATTTGACTCAATATGAAAATTTATAAAAATTATATAGAAATCATTACATTTTATATATATATATATATATATATATATATATAAATAACATATATATATTTTTTTTTTAATATTGATATATATATATATATAAATACAAATATATAATATAATTATATATTGTATATAAATTTTACCATTTTAATTTGATTTAATATTAAAAATATATAAAAATGATATATACATTTATTTATATTAGGTAAATAAATTTTATATTTTAAGTAATTTGACAATATACGTAATTAGGTATACGTTAAAATTAGTTTGAAGTACGATTTTTAGGTTTTTTTATATTAATGAATATTTCTGACACTGCATTGCATAAAAAAATAATTAAACATTGGAATATTAATATAAATATTAATAATAAAAAAATAAAAACGTACCAGTCAAACCATCTGAAATACACAACTTATATGAATTTATCCTGCTAAACATCATCTCTGTAAATCTGCAGGAAAAGTCTCACCTGGACTTTTGTAGATGTTCAAGACGTCAGAGAAGAAGTGTGGAAGGAGTCTCTCCAGCAGAAGCAGCACATCCTCAAGTTCCTCCAACACTCCTACCAGCAGATAATGATCCAGAACGTTCTGCTTGGCCGTCTCCAGCGCCCACACACCCGGCTCTCTAGCTCATGACAGATTATTGCACCATACATTACACTACATTAGTACGTCTGCTTTCGAAACAAGAAGCTTTGAAACATTTATTAATCTTTTGTTTATAAATCATTGATTCAGAGCTTGTTTCAATCTCCCCAAGTCTTTTCGGCAAACGATGCTTTGTTACGTCATACGGGTTCGAACATTTATAAATTCCAAAATATTTTCAAAATACACTTTCTGAATTTTCATTGCGTTTGCAATGTTTTGACCAGCAGGTGCTGCCGGACTGTGGTGTTTCGAGCGATCTCGATTTGGCTGGTTCACAGTTTCGAAAAAGCTTTGTTTATCCCATCACCATCTATTAATTCAGAGTTGGATGAAAATGCTTGAACCATTAAAAATGAATCACATAAGGAACATATGAGTGTAATGGTCACCTGCACTGAGGAAGCTGCCCACAGAAATATGGGATAATGTAGAAGAGCCGGGGGTTGGAGCATTCTGGGTAGCTTTCCAAGATGCATGTGTTGATGTCCTTTGGTCAAGAAGAACATAACGGAAACAGTACAGCAGATGTTTTTTATCCAAAGATGAACAAACGCAATGTGTCAAAGAGCCACTGGCAACATTTCACTGTTAGTTCTGCTAGTGCCGTTACACTGATTTAGTTGTTGAACTGGACTGAAGCTCTGAGAACAGTGCTGTGTTTATTCATCCACAAGGGGTCAGGACACACAAATGCCGTGACTGTGGGGTCATTCATATCAGTCTCCAACCAACGGCCCACGCCTGGCTATTTCCTGCTGCTGAGCAAACAAAACCACAACATTCCAGAGAAAGGTGCAGAAAACCAACAGATGAAAATTAGCATTTGAACAGAAACCATGCCTATCCATGTGCATTGTGTAGAACGAATATGATTGCATTGGTATCTTTACAGAAACTGTACACGTCTAGTTGTCATGTGTGTTTTCCTCAGATGATGTCACACTGTATGTACTGTATATACACGACCTGTAAAGCATTACCACACGTCACAGGAAAGCCAGCAGCACAGTCAGTCTCACACTAAATATAGACCGAGTAAACCATGTTAATAACCGCTGCCCGCTGAGCAGTGAACGAGGCATTCATGTGTATCGCACAGTCCAGCGTTCATGCACTCAGTGCTCATTAATCTACATTTGTACTGTGTTTCTCTAACTTTGCTTGAACTACTGCTTTCTTCAGAAACATTTGTTTTAAATCTCTTACTAAGTATCTCTCGTCGTCTTTCATCCCAGGGGTCCGGACGACGTGATTCTCTTTCCCCCTCCAGTCGCCGAAGCGCCGGAAGAAATAGTTGGACAGGAATCGGTTGATGGGATCTCTGATGATATTAATGTGCACGGGCTCATCCATTCTGAACCTGATTACAGTAGAGAGAGGACTCATGTTAGAATATGCCTTATTTTATCTCTGTTTATTACACAGCTGCCTGGAAAAGTCAGATATTTTCAAATATTCACCGTCATTCATGGCAAAAATGGAACAGCAGAGTTAGTTTGGTATTCAATATTCCACACTTACGCAGCGATAAATACAGATAACTCTAAAATGGCTTTTTTCCCCATTATTTTTGCTGAATATAACCCATCTAACAGGAAATGTTCTCAAAACTTTGGCTAACGTTCTGGCAAGTAACGTTAATAGTTCAAAATCACACTTACCTGGTCTTTAAAGGGGTCATATGATGCGATTTCAAGTTTTCCTTTCTCTTTGGAGAGTTACAAGCTCTTGGTGCATAAAGAAGATCTGTAAAGTTGCAAAGACTAAAGTCTCAAAACCAAAGAGATATTCTTTATAAAAGTTAAGAGTCAACCACACCTACCTAAAACGGCTCGTTCTAACACGCCCCCACATGTCTACATCACTATGTGGGAAGATTTGCATAACGCCGCCCAAATGTTCACACAAGAAACACAAAGAAAGAACTTTTATTCTCGCTGTAGTATTGTTGTTGCTGCTGCCATGTCGTGAAGGCGCTGTGTGCTTCGTTGTGAAAGCGAAACTACTTTGTTTGGTCTTCCAAAAGAGGACGATATCTGCGTCGTCATGCCTAGAGCTGATCCGTACTGGTCGCTGAGTAAATACATCAACTTTGCGCTGTGGATCGCCGGATCGGCTTTCACCGTGGACGAAGCGGAGGCCACATGCGGGACGTAACATTTCCGTCACACGCTTGAGGTATTCGGCCAATCACAACGCACTGCATAGCTGGCCAATCACAGCACACCTTGCTTTTTCAGACCGATGAGCTTTGTAAAAATCGACGCGTTTCAGAAAGGCGGGGCATAGAGGAGAAACAATAATGTACAGTATGTGGAAAATTATGTTTTTTGAACCTTAAACCGCATAAACACATTTCATTACACCAAATACACAAAATAATGTTCTTTTTAGCAACATCATATGACCCCTTTAATAATGTTCTTAAAATGTCAGCACAAAAAATATTTATACATCGTTCATGGAAAATTTTTTCTGAAACGTCTTAGCTGGAAAATCATTTTTCAATTCAATTCAATTCAAGTAACATTCTCATAATGTCTGCAGAATAATCCAAATGTAATGTTCACATAACCAAGAAAACATTTTTAAAAAATAATTTAAAAACTATGTTTTGAATGTTCAGAGAACAACTAGAAATAATGCTCTCATAAAGTAATGGGAACATTGGCAAAATATTCTTAGAACATATTTTTGTTAGCTGGGAATGAGCATAAATCTGCTACATTGTAACACTGCTTTCAGGTCTCTCGGGATACACTTACACGAGTTTGTACAAACGCTAATGTCCCGTTCTTGAGTCTTAATTACAGTTTGTAGTGAAAATAAATCGAGAAGACTTTAGCATTGTTAATATTATTATTAATAATTAATTATATTAATTCATTAATTAATTAGTTATTATTATTAATATAAATAATACATATTAATAATTAATACAGGTGAAATGGCAAAATACACACAATTACAAAAACAAAATTCTATGTTTTTATTTATTTGATGAGTAGCCATGCATCAACTCACCTGCTAAAATTGAGAAAATGCACATGTCGGGTATAAATAAATGGCTGAGGAGTTGTGCTGATGTTTCTAATCAGATTTTCCTACACACAAATGAAAGAAGAACAATTCAAATGAATGACTAGTGATGGTTCAGTGGTGGATGATGGCTGAAATATTGGCATACTGGAATTATAATGATGAATTGGCAGCTAATGTGACGCTCGTAAAACAAGACATTGTTTACATTGGCAATTCTTTTTTGATTACCTGTTCACGTTTGGTGAGTCTGGTCTTGTTGTGAATATCAGAGGAGATGAGAGTGAACCGATGTCTGTCCACCAGCATGCGCAGCAACAGAACTATAGTGCGACTGCCACACTTACCCACCCTGTTATACACAACCTGACTTGGGAACGGTAGAGCCTGCAGCAGAGAAATCTCTTGCAACATTCAAAGCGTTTCCACTAAAGAACAATCTTACCACATATTGGCATAAACATGTATATGCATCAGTTGATTGTAGGACATTACGGTCACAAATGAGATTCAAACACTCAAATCTTATAGTATGACATGCAATGCTCTTACTCTGGGTGCTAAAGGTCCATGGCCATCAGCAAATCTCCCTAAAAAGTTTAAAACAAAATAAAAATAAATAGAAGTGTGCCTGCCATATACTTTACATATAATTGTGCATATTGAATTTCACAAGTAGACGTTGCTGTGTGATACACTCCTTATAGTTCTTGAGATGAAATGCCAGATGTTCCATCATCTGTATAATATTTGTAGACTTGGGTACTGAAATGTAAGACTGATATCTTTTATATGAGTATTTTAAGAACTGATGCTTTGGAAATCCACAGGTTCTTCCACTCCTCCATCAGTCATTGTAGGACAATGAAAAGCCTCATATCATGAGTTTACATGGACTCGTGTGAAATTCACCGGTGGGTCTCATGCACTGCTCTAAAAGCCAAGAACAACACTGGTGTCGAATAGACCAATAGCAGAGAGAGCAAATGTGACAGTCTGCTCTTTATGAACCTTGACTGATGCCGCTGATCTGAGAACACAACTACAGTATCAGGCTTTGCTAACACTTCATAACCTGAATCATTAAAGTGAATTCAGTTAGTTAGACACGTCAGGAAACTTATAAGTTCATATTGCTGTGTAAGCAAAAGAAGATCTGTTTAGAACCTAATACTATAATACAATGCTTTTAAGACCCATCAAAGTTACTTAAAAAGTTTTTTTCACTAACTTCATGAAAAAATTGATAAATAAATAAATAAAGGTTTTGAGTCAAAAGTCCAATTAAACAAATGCTTTTTTCCTCTAGTAGTGATTTTGTTGAAACACCTAGTGGAAAAAAATACACTGATATACACAAATAAATATTAACTAAATATATGAACTCAGGACAAGAAAAAAAAATATAACATATATAAATAACTTTTTAAGTAACTTTAATAGGTCCTTTAAAAGTATTGTATAGGCAGACAGCAGATTCCACTGTGCCAAGTTACCCCATGACTCCTGAAAAACGCACACAGTATGTTTAAGGTCTTACCGAGATAATAACCCACATCCAGCACGGCTTTTGGTGCTCCTCCGTTTAACTGATAGAACACAGAGCCCAGGCAGAATATGAGGAGAGCGGTCAGACAGAAGAACAGATCCCGGCGAGATACTCGGAGCAGAACCACCGCGAGCCAGTTTCCCCTGCGGCTCCTGACGCGCATGTAGCCGCTCAAGTGTTTATGAGAGAGAGGCTTTCTGAAAGTCATCATATTCTCATGACGGGAATCCAGAGAGATGATACTAATCCATCTGATCTCTGTTAACACATCACTGGTGTCACACTGCTCTCAGAGGAGCGGATGCGTTCAGGGCAGACTCTCCGAACTCACCGTATCGTGCGGCGTTAAACTGCAGGTGTGCACGATGTTTGGGGGCGTGTTGAGACCCTCAGTTTTTTTTAAAATATATATATAATTAAATGTTTGAACAATTAAAAAGTTTCAGTGGCCATAACCGTAAAATGACTAATTAGACATCAGGTACTGTTCACTTTTCTCTAACGCGTTTACAAAAGTAATAGCCACCTAATCTTTAAAGGGGTCATATGATGTTGCTAAAAAGAACATTATTTTGTGTATTTGGTGTAATGACCGTGCGGCGTTAAACTGCAGGTGTGCACGATATTTGGGGGCGTGTTGAGACCCTCAGTTTTTTTTTAAATATATATATAATTAAATGTTTGAACAATTAAAAAGTTTCAGTGGCCATAACCGAAAAATGACCAATTAGACATCAGGTACTGTTCACTTTTCTCTAACTCGTTTACAAAAGTAATAGCCACCTAATCTTTAAAGGGGTCATATGATGCTGCTAAAAAGAACATTATTGTGTGTATGTAAATGTTAAGCCCCTTATCATATTGTGATGCCTGCGGCAACCACATGTGACGGACCCCGGGTTGGACTCCGCTTCGTCCACGGTGAAAGCCGATTCGGCGATCCACAGCGCAAAGTTGATGTATTTCTTCAGCGACCAACACGGATCAGCTCTAGGCATGATGAGGCATGTATCGTCCTCTTTTGGATGGCCAAACAAAGTAGTTTGCTTTCACAACGAAACACAGCTAAATGTTAGGCCCCTTACCATATTGTGATGCCTGCGGCAACCACATATGACGACCCCGGGCTGGACTCCGCTTCATCCACGGTGAAAGCCGATCCGGCGATCCACAGCGTGAAGTTGATGTATTTCCTCAGCGACCAGCACAGATCAGCTCCAGGCATGACGAAGCGGATATCGTCCTCTTTTGGAAGGCCAAACAAAGTAGTTTCGCTTTCACAACGAAGCACACAGCGCCTTCACGACATGGCGGCAGCGGCAACAACAATACTACAGCGAGAATAAAAGTTACGCCTTCTTTCTTTGTGTGAACATTTGGGCGGTGTTATGCAAATCTTCCCACATAGTGACGTAGACATGTGGGGGCGTGTTAGAACGAGCCGTTTTAGGTAGGCGTGGTTGACTCTTAACTTTTATAAAGAATATCTCTTTGGATTTGAGACTTTAGTCTTTGCAACTTTACAGATCTTCTTTATGCACCAAGAGCTTGTAACACTCCAAAGAGAAAGGAAAAATTTAAATCGCATCATATGACCCCTTTAAGGTAACTTGAATGTGCAAGGCTTCTGGTGTCTGTTTGTTGTCCTATTATTTTAATAATTTTTAAAATTAAATTTTAATCAACTATCTTAATCATAAACACTGGTTTGTAGTGCAACTACTTTGACCGTTTACTGTACTTTGTTTTCTTCTAGTTAATAGCGGCCTATGAATCGGAAGTCTCGCACATTCACAAAAAGAGCTTACTTCCTCTTTGCAAAATAAGATGGATATTGTAGCACTTAAACTATTTTAAACAACTTTCATTTCCAGCGTTTGCACATTAGGCTATATGTGGTCATTCTTAGAAATGTATGTACAGTCAAATGACTATAGGCCTACATGAAAATAAACGAATTAGAGCTTTTTGACTTTATTAGCTTTTAAAACACATTTGTCTCTGAAAATCCATTTACAACCTTTCACAGTTCGTTCACACCAACTTGCATTAGTCCATAAAATAACAGAACCCTTCTTTATCACATAAAAGAATGATTATAGATTAAAATGGGTGATAAATGTTACAAGAAAATATTACAGCTGGAAATAAATATGTTTTGAAATCAGTTGAACATTGCTGAAAATATAAGAATGCGGCATACAGAAAACATGCTTTTTAGTCCAGCCAGTTTTTTTAATATATATATCAAAATAATAATAAAAAACTGCTTCTTTTGAAGAAGAAAAAAATGATGATGATGATCTATTCAATATATCCAAAACATATTACAACAAATGTAGGTTTACACTCAGAGTCACTATTATATGTACATTTTCAAAGGCAACATTTATGGTTCGCATAAACTCCCAAAAAGTTTTCATTGGAACTGTTGCATTTAGATCATAACAGATAGAAATCAGAAGTTGATTCAAAAGAAATCACTCATCAGTGACTTCAAAACACAGCCACATATGAAAGTCAAACTATTTCAGTTTCTACCGTGCTGTCTAAACCCGAAAAGGACTAAATAAGTCGGGGCACATTCTAGCTGGAAAAACTTTCAGCTGAATCAAAAGCAAGTAAAATGGCACTAGGAGAGTCAATGAAGCAGTACTGCTGTTTGATCATTCCAGCCCTTCCTCCAAAGCTGCTCTCCAAGGTCTGAAATCCATTACGACATGCTCAAGGAATCACACAGATCTCTGACAAACCTCTCAGTGGGATCTGTGAGATATGAAATCAAGTCAAAGTCAGACTCATTTGTCCAGAGTGTGTAACTGTAAGTCATCAGCAGGCAGACTCACGGCTATACGATGCTGCTTTAGAAGCTGTTGGACTCTCGTCTGATCCATCACAATGGCAATGTCACCCAAAGGTTTGTCCAGATCTTCAGAATATCTCTGGACCAGAGAGAATGGCACTCCATAACGGCCATGCTGAAAAACAGAAATGAAGAATACTGACTAGATTTGTACGTTTTCTGCAGAAAATGTGAGGGATTAAACATTATGTGTCTATGAAGGCTAATGTTTTTGTGTGTGTTTGAAGAGCGGAGAAGAGTCTGTTTTATATATCCCGTGCATTGCGCTTCATCTTTCATATCATGACTTTTTGGCTAAACGTATTCAACAACAAAAATCTGAGCGCCCATATAGCTACAGTAAACTTTATAACCTGTAAGTTCATGAAAACGTAATGCGATGCACTCACTGCCTCAGACGTGGCCGTAGGCCTATTACTGTCATTCAATGGTCAAAAACCTCGAAAGTGTCTGATCATATATAAAGCAACAATACCAACTTTGACCACGCTGTTTAATTATGTTAATTTCCTGAAAGTGGTAGCGGTTTTGGATATACAAACGGGTTTCCGCCCGACAGCGACAATATGTAAATTTGTTGTTTTATCATCACCAACAACATAAAGCTACCTATGAGCTTATGTTCATACCTGACTTAAGCTCAAGTTTCTCATTAAATGTGAGTACTACTTTTAATATAAAATCCCGTTTTAATATGCCATTTGAAGCAATGCATGTTTGTGCAATTTTGCTATATTTCAATGCTTAGTGGTGTGCCGTGGGATTTTTTTACTTATCAAAACTGTGCCGCGGCTAACAAAAAAAAGGTTGGGAAACACTGGTGTAGACAATAAGCATAACTTTTTATTTTAAGTGAAAAGATTGTACTATATTTTGTTTGACTAATATTTATACATCAATATGTTTTGAGGGGATGTCATGGTATTCACCATATAAAATAATACAAATCATAATCATAAATAGAAAAATACTATTTTGGTGGTGGTCATTTTTGTAGCCAATAAGCATAATTTTGTATTTTGAGGGGATTTCATGGTGCTATTTTAATGCTTTATTTCAATAAAAAATTATATAAATTATAATCATAAAAACTATTTAATACTGTTTTCAATTAATACAGTGGTGGTCTTTTTTGTAGACAATAAGCATATTTTGTAATGAAGTGGTTGTACTATATTTAGTTTCAATAATACTTATTATTTAATATTTTGTATTTTGAGGGACTTTCATGGTACTAGACAATATTCACCATTTATTTCCATATAAATAATATTAATAATAGAAGAAAATGTTTACTATTTTTCATACTACACTATATATATATATATATATATATATATCAGACATAATTACTTTTATTAGGCTTTGCATATATTTAGACAGACACAGGCTACTTTATCATGGATGATTTGCAGATTCTATTCCCACCCAATGTTTTCCCATTAATTTCTTATGCCAGTAATTTTGACCCCCAAAATCACAAGTGTGACTATTTTTTAAAATGTATTCTATTTCAGGCTCAGAAAGCTCTCTGATTTCACCAAAAATATCTTACTTTGTATTCCGAAGATGAACGAAGGTCTTACGAAATTGGAACAACATGAGGGTAATTAATGACAGCATTTTCATTTTTGGGTGAACTATCCCTTTAAACGGGTGGTGCATTGCAATTTCACTTTTTAATGTTAGTTAGTGTGTAACGTTGCTGTTTGAGCATAAACAATATCTGCAAAGTTACGAAGCTGAAAGTTCAATGCAAACGGAGATATCGTCTTTTAAAATTCTGGCAGTTTAATGCCTACAAAAACGGCTGGTAGGGACTACATCGAGTTACTTCCTGGGTTTGTGACATCACAAACCCAGATAAACCCCACCCTCGGGAAAAGGCCAAGCTGCGCTGCTTTAGAGAAGAGGAAGAGAAAACTAGAGGTGCACATAAAAATCTATTCATCTATGAATCACGATTCTGTCTTCTAACGATTCTAATGGATTCACAAGTTTCAAAATCAATGTTCTAAAGCAGC
>NW_015505358.1:436380-454501 GCF_001515645.1 Sinocyclocheilus grahami | reverse complement strand
TTAAAGGGGTGGTTCATTGCGATTTCACTTTTTTAATGTTAGTTAGTGTGTAACGTTGCTGTTTGAGCATAAACAATATCTGCAAAGTTACGAAGCTGAAAGTTCAATGCAAACGGAGATATCGTCTTTTAAAATTCTGGCAGTTTAATGCCTACAAAAACGGCTGGTAGGGACTACAACGAGTTACTTCCTGGGTTTGTGACATCACAAACCCAGATAAAACCCGCCCTCAGGAAAAGGCAGCAAAGGGGGCGAGGCCATGCTGCGCTGCTTTAGAGAAGAGGAAGAGAAAACTAGAGGTGCACGTAAAAATCTGTTCTTCTAATGGATTCACAAGTTTCAAAATCAATGTTCTAAAGCAGCGGTTCTTAATACTGTTCCTCACGTCCCCTCCTCTGCACACGCTCTGCATCTCTCTCTCTCTCTCTCTCATTCAGCTCAGTGCGCGTGCAGTTGCTGTACTGTATTAAAGCTTTAATCAGGAAAAAACTGTATATTAATAGCTAACAGAAGCAGTAGCATTTACAAATAACAGCGTATCTAAAAGTATGAGACGACAACAAATAAAAAACATAGGCCTACCATTAAAAGCCATGCTTGCACAGGTTCTGCACGATCCTCTTCAATAATATCCTCTGCTTCTCAATCGGGCTCAAACTGATAAGCGATATTAACGATGCCGTTGTTTACAATACAACTGGAGCACATGACGCTGAGGTGAGGGGCAGGACGTTTAAACTCACACTAGAGGCGGTTTAGCCAATCACAACACACTGGGCTAGCTAACCAATCAGAGCCCATCGCCTATTTCTGAGGGAGGGGCTTCATAAAAGTAGGAAATGATCAGTGTGTTTCTCAGAGAAGGGACAGAGCGGTGTGGATTAAAGGTAAATAATGTGAAAAATAATGCGTTTTAAAAAAAACGAAGCATTAACACGTTAGACTGAACCCCATAAACACAATCAAGCCTAGAAAAAAAACAGTGAACCACCCCTTTAAGGCCATTTAGCCTTTTGTAATCAATGTCCACAACATTTTGTGTGTTCAAGTGTCACAAAAGTCATCATGTCTTGTATCATTCTGATGAGGTAAAAATTTGAAAAAAAAAATAAAAACGTAACATTTTTCAAAAAACACACCTTGTCAGAATATGGCTCTTCTGTGAGGTCAATGCCATCAGAACACAACTTTTCCTCCACTAAAGTCTCCAGGCTGGCCATTTTTCCAGAAAGAACTTTCTTTGCAGGTCTGTAAATGAGCGACTTGGAGATCCTGGGAATCTCCGGGCCAGAGTTTGACTTCGATGTGCTTGTAGAAACCTCCTTTCTCCCGAAGCCAGCATCAACGCTCTTCAATAACGGCAGTGGAAGAGGTTTTGGAGGAACTGGTGGTTTCATGCGCTGTGTGCATGGAGGAAGATCATCTACAGGCACCTCGTCATACTCCACCACTGAGACGCTGGAGGACAGCTGAGCTGCGTTTACAGTCTCTTCAGATGTGAGAAGATTCTCCTGACCTTGACTTGGATTCTCCTCAATACTTTTGGACACCATTTCTAAGCTATACAGCTGCTTTCTCTCAGGACTTTGGTGCAGATGAAGTTCTAGTGAGAAGTAAAGTTTCCTAAGCTCAGTTTGAGTAGACAGCTGATCCAGTGCACCGCAACTGCGACTCAGGAATCTTCCTCTGAACATGCAGTGGTTTCTTCTCAGATGTTGGACACCATTTCTAAGCTATACAGCTGCTTTCTCTCAGGACTTTGGTGCAGATGAAGTTCCTCTAGTGAGAAGTAAAGTTTCCTAAGCTCAGTTTGAGTAGACAGCTGATCCAGTGCACCGCAACTGCGACTCAGGAATCTTCCTCTGAACATGCAGTGGTTTCTTCTCAGATGAAGACTCTTGATGAAGTCGATCTGCAGTGGAAGTGGACCGTCCTGGCTGGTTTGTGGGTTCAACCTGCTGGAATGGCAGAGGGGTGGGATGGGAAACTCAGGGGAGGAGAGATGGCTGGACTCAAAGCCTGATGAGGACCTGCTTAAATGAGACGTCTTTTTGCCATTGCCTACGAGAAGATTCATGTAAAGAAGATGTGATGAAAATGACAACAACACGCAGGCAAAAATATGAGTTATACAAGTTTGGAACGAAACAACAGGATATATATATATATATATAATACTGTTATTCTAAATTGTAATAATATTTCATAATAATACTGATTTTACTGTATTTTGATCAAATAAATGCAGCTTAAAAATAAATGCAAATAGTTGAAAACAGTTGTGCTGCTTAATAATTTTGTTAATTCTTTTTTTCTTTCAGGATTCTTTGATGAACAGAGCATCAAAAGAACAGCATTTATTTGAAATATACATCTTTTGTAACATTATAAATGTCTTTACTGTCACTGTTAATTTCTTTCCAAAAAAATTAAAAAATCTGACTGACCCAAAACTTTTGAACAGTAGTGCATTTAACTTGAGAAAGATCATAGACTTGTGCAAAGTTCTGCATGCAAAGAGAAACTGGCACGTTATGCAAAGTGATGAAATATACAGTTTAAGAGGAAGCAGAACGTTCTGGATGGAAATGGACAAGAGCAGACAGGAATAAGCAGGCGGTTCAGGTGAGTAGATCATAGAGCGTTTTATTCCATAGCTTCTGTAAAAAAAATCTGACTGACCCAAAACTTTTGAACAGTAGTGCATTTACTTGAGAAAGATCATAGACTTGTGCAAAGTTCTGCATGCAAAGAGAAACTGGCACGTTATGCAAAGTGATGAAATATACAGTTTAAGAGCAAGCAGAACGTTCTGGATGGAAATGGACAAGAGCAGACAGGAATAAGCAGGCGGTTCAGGTGAGTAGATCATAGAGCGTTTTATTCCATAGCTTCTGTAATGACAGTGACTGACATCTCTCCTTCGGTCAGTGATACAGACAGAGCTCGAGTCCTGCGACCCATCAGAAGAGTTTCGTTCGGATCCATGCACACAGACTGTAGGTTTTTTAGCCACAGCTGCATGTACGACATTTGTGAATGTATCTCACAAAACCTGTCAAGAACATTTCCGGGTCATATATAATCCCAAAATCAGAGTTACATTTTGCTTAAAGAAACAAACACTATTTTTAGGACCGTTATGAACTTTTTACATTGTGAGATGTCAGGAATTAAACACAGTCCCCCATCAAACTGATTAAAAAGAATCTCAAAATTACTGTAATGCAAAAAATTATTATTTTAATTAGTTATTCTTTAATTAAGAATTAATACAAGAAATAAATGAATAATATTACAGATGAATTAATATGAACAAAAATATTTTTTTTATTAAATTCATCATAATGTTTTATATAATATAATATTATTAAAATCAATATTAAAACATTTCCGGGTCATATATAATCCCAAAATCATAAGCTATATTTTGCTTAAGGAACTGAAGACTATTTTTAGGACCATTATGCATTGTGAGATTGTCAGGATTAATTTCATATTCATTTTATTTTTATGTAAAATAATATTATTAAAATTAGTATTAAGGTAGTAACAAATGGTTTTTCTGCCTATATAGCTAACTTAAAAAAAGTATTATAGTAAGCACCATTTAAAATAACAGGAATTACACAAACTCAAAACTAAAACATCTGGATGCATTACTGTAATTAGAGTTTGCATTTACGTGTACATTTAGAGGTAAATGTAAATTTGAGGGGAAAATGTGTTTAATACATACAACTTAAGAGGGATTTAATTTAGTTTAAAAAAAAAAAGATTTTGGGTTGAAATGCGTCCTGGACATGTTTTCATTAGATTCGATCTTTTCATTGAGACTGAATTTCGATGCATTTCTAAAGACAGTTTGATGTCATCGCAGCTCTGATTGTATCTTCTGACTCGACCAGTGGAGCAAAATGTACACTTTTGTTTTGTACTGTAAATATATCTACTTTAGTCTCATATGTTTGCATATCACAAATGATTTTTAGGCACATCTAAAGATATTGTGCAACAATATATCATTTTTACTAGAAAAATATACACACACAAACAGCAACGTCTCACCAGCACAAGCAAAAAAAAAAAAAAATGACATGGTCAACTCTTCAACAAGGGCTCTTCACGTTCACATGGGCATGTTATGACTAGAATTATTCTAAACCAAAGCAAACGAACATTTATGTGATCAGAGTTTCAAGCTGTAACAGTGAATAATATTGATTCAGGACCAAACTTTGCCACTCATTTGGTTCAACACAAATTCAGCAAGCGCAAAAAAAAACTGTCACGCATCACGGTGGAAACGCGGTTCTCGAATGGAAATGGACTGAAGTGAAACCTCAACACAAAGTCACATGACGAGTAACTGATGCCGCGTTGTGGGAAATGTGGATGAGAGATGCTGTGGTCCCAGCGGAGGCACGTGTGGTCCTCACAGCAGAGAGAGGAATGAAAGCAGAAGACCGATCACAGACAGGAGGAAGAGGAGGGCTGGAGAGTCACAGATGAGGAAGGCTGTCATTACCGTTCTCCAGGTTCTCGTTGCTCTCGTAACAGCCCGAGTCCCGTGGAGAGTCTCCTGGCGGGACGCTGCTCTCAGACAGAAGCTTCTCTTGGGACTCCCCGGATGATCCCTCGCGCTCCGGGTCACTGTTACCTTCAGATGAAACAACATCTTCAGCTTAGATTGAATTATTATTTCTGAATATGTGCTGAAGACACAATGACCATAAGAGCAATTTACACCTTTTTCAGATTGCATTTAACATTAGAACTATTTTCTTTTCTTTGTATCACATTGAATGTTGCATCTGGCCTATAATGAATATTTGCAATGCTTATAGATCATTATAATTTATTTACATGATGTATGATGCTTTCAAGCAATTAAAATAATCATTTATGAAGCACATGCTTCATTTTTTATTTTTATGTTATAGGTTTAACGTAGGAGGGACAATAAAACATCATATTTTTTAATTTCATTTTCATTTTTCACAGGGTTTAGAAGTATTTTAATGAATAGTAAACATGTATATGGTAATATTATTATAGTAATTACATTCCTTACTGACTGACATTTTTAAGTGATTTTTGAGAAATCCACAAATTTTGCAATTCCAGGAATTTGATATGCATAAACATATATAATATTAAATAAAAATAGTTATCATTACAGATAAATACTAATGGTATAAATACATATAATATACTGTACACTAGAGTTCAAAGGTTTGGGGTCAGTAAGATATTTGAATGTTTTTGGCATTTATTTGATAAAAAAATACAATTGAAAATATTGTATGAATGAAATATTGTGAAATGTTATTGATTTAAAATAAGTGCTTTCTATTTAAATAATTTATTATAATTTAAAATGTAATTTATTTCTATGATTAAAGCTGAATTTTCAGCATCATTACTCCAGTCTTCAGTGTCACATGATCTTCAGAAATCATTCTAATATCTTTTGTAACATTATTAATGTCTTTACTGCCACTTCTGATCAATTTAATGCATCCTTGATGAATAAAAGTATGAATTTCTTTCCAAAAAAAATAATAAATAAATAAAATAAAAAACCTTTTAAGCCTAATTTGTCAATGGTAGTATAAGATTTATATAAAGTCTTTTATAATCAATATAACTGCCACGTCTTTTAGTGACTTTTTAGTGACCTATTCTTAAAAATGAGCAGTTTATCAGTAAGAACAATCTGTCAGGTTAGAGTTCAAAGGTTTGGGGTCAGTAAGATATTTGAATGTTTTTGGCATTTATTTGATAAAAAATACAGTAAAAACTGAAATATTGTGAAATGTTATTGATTTAAAATAAGTGCTTTCTATTTAAATAATTTATTATAATTTAAAATGTAATTTATTTCTATGATTAAAGCTGAATTTTCAGCATCATTACTCCAGTCTTCAGTGTCACATGATCTTCAGAAATCATTCTAATATCTTTTGTAACATTATTAATGTCTTTACTGCCACTTCTGATCAATTTAATGCATCCTTGATGAATAAAAGTATGAATTTCTTTCCAAAAAATAAATAAATAAATAAAATAAAAAACCATTTAAGCCTAATTTGTCAATGGTAGTATAAGATTTATATAAAGTCTTTTATAATCAATATAACTGCCACGTCTTTTAGTGACTTTTTAGTGACCTATTCTTAAAAATGAGCAGTTTATCAGTAAGAACAATCTGTCAGGTGTGTGTGTGTGTCTCTCACTGTCACACTCCTGCAGCAGCTCGACGGCGGTGAGCAGCATGGCTCTGTGTTGAGCATCTCTGATGTTCAGCTCGTCCAGATCTTCCTCTTCCAACAGTTTAAACGTGTCCAGATCCTCATAACCATTAAACAGAAATGTAGGCATGTGCTCCTGCGGGACCATGAACCAGGGTTATCATCATTAACTGAAACTAAAATCAATTTTTGTTAATTGAAATAAAGCTGAAATGCAATAAAAAGTTAAAAATCTCTTTTAAGCATTTACCAACACATTTTTAAAATCAAAAGTTGTATTTGTTAATATTATTTATTGGGCCTCTGCTAACTATGAACACTTGTATTTTTAATCAATTATAATAACAACGATTAATAAATACTGTAACAAATGTATTGCTCATTGATATTTCATGTTAGTTAAATGCATTAACTTAAAATTATAAAGCTGCGTTATTTCAAAGAGTTACCAAAATTACTAACTGGGAATAAAATGAATAAAAACTTAAACTGTAATATTTAAAATAAACGAAAACTAATTAAAAATACATATATAAATAATAAAAATGACATAAAATTACTAAAAATTTAACTAAAATTAATATCAAAAAGTATAAAAATAAAAGCTAATTCAAACCATTAATAAAAACTATATAATATTACAATAACACTGTGGTGAACATGGCAATACTAAAATAGTGCATTAAAAACTGTCAGATAATTATGCAATTGATTGAACGGAGCGTTATTGAGATTACTTTGAGATTGATGCGCTCCAGAAGCTCCTCCACAGAGGTCGGTTTAGGAGGGCGACCTTTCCTCCTCTTCTTCACACTGCGTTTGGGTTTCTCCTCTTCTTCATTCAGCACTTCCACGTAAATGAACTTAAACGTTCCCACTTTGTTACTGAGGAGCCCCATCCACGTGCCCATGGGCGGCTTACTGATGATGTCGATCAGATCTCCTCTCTGGAAGAGCAAACACACGCTACAGACGCAGAGCAACGGAAGCCGATGGGCAGTTTATTTCTGAGAGGCCAGGCGTCTGACCTTGAGTTTGAGGGAGTCGGTGTCATACGGGCTCGGGGTGAAGTCTGTGTGAACCAGAGCTCGGCCACAGAAAGGCCCTCTGTACGGCAGCTCGTCTTCATCACCGTCCTCTGATTTCACACTCTCACGGTTACTGGTGGACGAGTCTGTGGTGCTGACCGTCTGACCGCCTGCCAAAACAACTCTGTCGCTTTAAAAACGAACAAATAACCTGCTATTCTTTGAAGTACCATGTAAATACCATGGTATATGAATATGGTAATCATTTAGTACCACCATAGTTCTTTTTTAAATTTTTTTTACCATACCTATATTTATTACATAGCTTTCTGGTAAAATTCACAGTCAAACATTTCTGAATAATGACCTATAAAGAGCTGTTCATGAAGCACGGAGCTCAGACAGTCACCCTGGGACACGGTGAGACGTTTGTGCACCCCAGAATAGAGAGAGACACCCTCCTCGCCAGACGGGAGCGCTTCAGGACTCACAGGGTCTGGACGGGAAACAGAGCAGGTTTAAAGTCAACAGAAAAACTACACTGACCCTATTTACTTTCTTAATACATATCCCTGGTCTCAGTGCATGCTAGTCCAAATAAATCAACGTTTGACTTCATAATCATTCACCGAACTGTAATAACCTTTAGACTATGGCTAGCTGCTTAACTGTTTTGTGAATTTGCCCAAGAGTGATTTTGCTATTATGATAAAAACAGTTTCTGCATTCATCTGCACTGCTATTTCAGGTGTGATTTATGACATGAATATGTTCTGAAATGGATTCATCTCTCACCTTTTGAGCCATGTTTTTTGGCCTCATCAATTCGAATAAGTTTCTTTCTCACGCGTCGAGTTGAATTGACAAGTTTGTGAAGTCGACGAAAGGTGACTGACTCTTCCAGCTCATCTTCCGACTGTTCTCTCGACTGTATGGGATAAGGCACAGAAAACTGGTTCGGGTATAGTTTACTACTGATGAACACACAAAATAAAATATATATAAAATATCAAATGAAATAAAAAACAAAATAAAATAGACAAATATAAATTATAAAACCATAAAATAATTACAAAAAAGTCAAATAAAATAACAAAAACAAAAGAAAAAGAAAAAGAATTGAAAATAACAAAATAAAAAAAAATTAAAACTGGTTAGGGCATAGCTTGCTACTGATAAACACAAAAATAAAAAATTAAATAACAATATAAAATAAAATCATAAAATAAAAACAAAACAAATAATACAAAATAAAATAAATAATAATAATAATAAAAAATATATAAGATGAATTTAAATAACAAGAAAAAAGAAAAGAAAAAAAGGAAAGAAAAGAAATGAGGTTTACCATATTCAAGGTAAAAGGTCCATGCAGAGACTTTACATGTAATGGAAAGTATTTTGACTCATTGACCACATGCATTCAGTTGTCTTCAGCATATGGTAAACCAAAAAGCCTACGTATGCAAACTATAAAAATAGATGACGTGCACTCAATAGAGAAGTTGCAAATATTTCAGACTCTCAAACTCATGAACTTCAACATGCAACTCGTCCTGCAGTGTTTGTGCTCCAGACATGACTGATTCCTCAAATCATGTGAAATGTCAAATACAGTCAGTGTGAGACTATTCGAGTCTGAGTGTTTGCTAATATCTGCTATAAATGGCTTGAGAGTTGTGCTGCTACTTTACTAAATGATCAGACACACCGTTTTCACCTACCACCTAGACCATAAAACAGGTGAAGAAATCCCACAGACGCACACTGAGTCACATCTAGAGACCAGAATATCAGAGACATGAGGGTGCAGGACGCATCTCTAGCTTATTTTCAGCAGGTAGAGCAGCCTGTATTTCTCAGAATCATCTGTTTTAGCGGCAGACAGCTGTGGGCTCAGAAACCACACGCAGGAGAGACAGCCACATCTCAACTATAATTCCCCCAATACCGCATCATTTACGGTTCATACTTATAATATAGAATAGCACGTGTCTGACAGCAGGTGCTAAACATGTGTGGTTCTCGCCACACTTCAGACCCATAAAACATCACAGGACCTGAAATAAACCCAGTGAAATGTCAAATACAGTCAGTGTGAGACTATTAGAGTCTGCTATAAACAGCTTTTGTGTGCGAGTCTTAGAACTAAACTCTTTCAGCAGAGAAAGTCAAACTATTGTCATTAAAAATCTTTCCAACCCCAAACTTTTGAACAGTAGTTCAAATAATACCATAGTATTAACAAGGTGCATGTCGAAAAAAAGCATGGTATTAACATGCACATGTACAAAACCATGATATTACCACATAACCAACAAAATATAGTAATATCATAGCACTAGTTAATAAGTGAAATGATATGCTCAAATTCAGTTTAAATATCAGCAAACAAGTTTGTGACCTAAAGCTGGGTGAAGAGGAACATTATAATATATTTCACAGAATACACATTCAGGCTAGATTTATTAAGAAAATAATATTTCAGGTCAGAGCCGTGGCATTTGCACACATGCTCTAGGGAAGCTGAATCCATCTCATCTCGCTCTTTCAATGTGCATCTATGGGACTTTTTCATTAAATGCTGAAAAATTAAACATTTATTAAATGCTGCAGGACTACGCAGATGCTGAACAGATACTGAGTTTCAGAGGTTTGTTCATATCACTAACCGTAAAAGCAATCATAAAACTGATGCTCGTCTTTGCTAACACAACAACTAAAGTGCAAAAGTGATTTTTTTTTTTTTAGCATGCAACAAATGGTAAACAGTGGCTCTGTCCAGTGGAATTGGTGGAATGGATCCTGCATCCGAGCACTTTAATCACACAATCCCTGCACAAAAGAGCTGTGGGCCGCTGAAGAGAGCGCAGCCCTGCATTCAACTGGCCAAAAATGCACAATGGGGGGTTACAGCATTGATGGGATGAATAGGACCCGACCTGGAGGCCCAGAGGGGCCGCGGATCACATCTGGGACATGATGGGGGATGGAGAGGCGACAAATCCCACGGGTAGTGGGTGAAAACCCTGCTGGGAGTGTCTGTAGACAGAAGATCTGCCAATAAACAAGTTCATCACAACAAACACGGCTAATGGATGTTCACGCCTTCCATTTCCACGCGGGTGGCTTTGGGGGAGACCTAGATTTTCGCGAGAAGTTGACATTAGCAAACACAGAAAGTAACTGGGAAACTTACATTACAGTAGGAGGACTCGGTCATGGACGGACTGGGTGTGTCGGTCCAATCGGTCGTGTCCACGCTGTTGGACTGCTTGTTCTGCATTTCATACTCCTTCAGCTGAGGGACCGAAAGAAGCACGTTAGCGAATGTTTGAGAGAGTAAAATCAAGTCCCATCCTCAGTGGTGGACTGTAACAAAGTATTTCAGGAAAGTGTTTTAGGAAATTTTGACTTCTCATTCACTACATTCCAAATAAAGCAATAAGCCCCAAGAAGCCGTGGTTTACAGTGAATTTATAACAGCTAAGGGGCGTTGTTAGGCACGACGCTAACCTGAGTATAAAATGGCTTTTATAAAACGGTTATTCCATATACGTAGTAAGGTTTCACAAAACAAAACAGAGCAAATAAAGTGTAATGATATTAATAAAAACATTATTCTTCAGCCAAACAATGTAGTTCCTCAGAAATGGTTGTGGTTCCAACAAAGTGGTTGCCGAGCAACACACAAATGTAAACCAAGGTGTATGTTTGTAGAGTAATTTACAACAGCTTTGAACTTGGCTCAACCAATCAGAATCAAAGACCGGAACTCTCCGTTTTATAATGCATGATATCATACTTTTTACTTTGTGAACACGGCGATTCTTTCCAATGAACCTGTTGAATTGATTCATGAATCACACTGAACGATTCACAGCTGTTTTTGTGTAAACTCACTGATTCAATTATCCGGTCAAAATGAGCCAAGAACCAGGATGTCGTATTTTCGGAAATTTTTACTTCTACTTCACTACATTTCAAATAATAATATCATAGTTTTTACTAGAGCCCGACCGATATGGGTTTTTTGGGGCCAATGCCGATATTAGGGAGTAAAAAATATATCGATATATCGGCCGATATTCTTTGTGTATGTTATAGTACAGTACCAGTCAAAAGTTTGGACACTTTTTCCCATTCGTGTGTCCAAACATTTGACTGGTACTATATATAGAATACATTATATACATAAACAGAATATAAATATACATAAACACACAAATGTGGTGATGAAACACTTTGACGTGACAGAGATACGTAATGGAGGCAGGGCATTTAACAATTTAACAATAAAATGTATTATCCAAAATGAGTCTGACATCAGTGCACTGAACAGTAAATTTGAAGTTTATTCAACTTTAATTCAATTCAATTCCATTAAAGTTTTTCACTTTGGAACATTCATTCACGGATTTGCGCTACGGTCTTCACACACAGACTTACTAGAGAAGTGTGAAATAATATACCTCTGTAAATAAATACAAAATAAATTCACGTCTCGCGCACTTTAATGCCCTTTGAATGTAACGTGTATGTTCCCTTGGAACTGGAATCATGGTGGAATTTCATGTGAAGTCCACTTTGCAGGGCACTTACAGTCGAATAAGACAAGGCTTGAATGCTGCTGCCTGAACAAGAGACCTCCTTACTGAAGTGAAAGTGTTGACTGGTGTAACGTGCCGGCGGATCTCCACCAAATTCGGGGGGATCCCTTCAGCTCGAGGCGCCCTATCGAACGCCACCCTCCGCGCGTCAGTAGCCCCCCGGGATCGCTTGATCGGTCGGTGCTGGACCGCGAATTTAACCACCCCTAACTCCCGAACACCAGGGGCTATCGGCGTGGCGATGGTCTCATTCAAAAGCGGGCCTCTAGACGTACACTCGATTCGTGTTCGAGAGGGTTCCTCGAACGAGTTCCATCCGCGCCGTTACGGAGATATGGCCGCTCAAAGTTTCAATGATTTTCCATTGACTTAAGCTTTAAAGCATTTCATCCAGGTCGCCAGTCGGTCGGTGCTGGACCGCGAATTTAACCACCCCTAACTCCCGAACACCAGGGGCTATTGACGTGGCGATGGTCTCATTCAAAAGCGGGCCTCTAGACATACACTCGATTCGCGTTCGAGAGGGTTCCTCGAGCGAGTTCCATCCGCGCCGTTACGGAGATATGGCCGCTCAAAGTTTCAATGATTTTCCATTGACTTAAGCTTTAAAGCATTTCATCCAGGTCGCCAGTAGCAAACAATGGAGTGCGCTCTGCTGGACAAACTAAGTAATTACCCCATTTCAAGCATTTTATCTGTATTATATGTTCTGTAAAAAAAATGTCACGTCGGCGGCATATTCGCAGATATCGATATATCGGCAACAGGCTCATAACGGCCGATAATATCGGCAAAACGATATATCGTCGGGCTCTAGTTTTTACTCCATTTTACTCATAAAAACATGTAATTCCTCGTTGTTTCAAACTGAGGATATTGCCACCCACTCTGAGCCACGATAGCGATGTCTGATTTGTGAATGAGCTGATTCTTTCCAATGAACCTGTTGAACCAGTTCACAAATCGCACTGAATCAACAACACACTGATTCAATGATCTGGTCAAAACAGCCAGGAACCAGGATATTGTCCGAGACTTATTGCATATGTGACTGATGCTGTGAAAACTAAGTTAGAAATGCTGAATTTTAGTATTGCCTGTTGTAAATGAAAATCATATTTAGGTCACTGTCAGTTAGTTGTAAAGTAAACCTGCTGTAAAAGCCTGAGCTGTTTAAACCCATTGAAATGCTTAAATGTTGACATTCTAGGTCAGGGATTTTAGGTAAAATAATGGAGATGAATGCCTGTGAAACTTCCCCGCTGCTGTAGTGGTTCCAAATGATATAAAACTATTATATCTAAAACTGAGGATATTGCCACCCACTCTGAGCCACGATAGCGATGTCTGATTTGTGAATGAGCTGATTCTTTCCAATGAACCTGTTGAATCAGTTCACAAATCGCACTGAATCAACACCACACTGATTCAATGATCTGGTCAAAACAGCCAGGAACCAGGATATTGTCCGAGACTTATTGCACATGTGACTGATGCTGTGAAAACTAAGTTAGAAATGCTGAATTTTAGTATTGCCTGTTGTAAATGAAAATCATATTTAGGTCACTGTCAGTTAGTTGTAAAGTAAACCTGCTGTAAAAGCCTGAGCTGTTTAAACCCATTGAAATGCTTAAATGTTGACATTCTAGGTCAGGGATTTTAGGTAAAATAATGGAGATGAATGCCTGTGAAACTTCCCCGCTGCTGTAGTGGTTCCAAATGATATAAAACTATTATATCTGCATTGAGTTCCTCTTAAAATCTTAATGCATTTTGCCTCATTTGACGTCTGCACATTGTATATTATTTGAACCACATTTTAAAACAGATTTTGTTTTCCCTAATTTTTAAATAATATATGGTATTTTTTTCACTTGTTAACAGACTTGAATTATCAGTACTTCAATCTGATATTTTAGTATACTGAAGTTTCATGTTTTGATAGCGTATGATATGTTTGGGCAATAAAATATAAAGTTTGATTATTTACAAATCAATACATATTAAATGTCTGCACTAATCTTTCTTATTAGTGCTGAGTCTAATGACTAGTTTGACTAGTGCTGTCTAGAATAAATCATTTCAGTTCATCGATCAGTAGTCTTTACTTTTAATACTTGAGTACTTTTGTACTTTTACTCAAGTAAAATTGAAACGGAGTACTTATTACTCTATTTATTTTCAGTGGAGTAATATTTTATTAGGTTATCTGTACTTTTACTCAACTACTTGATTTGTGTACTTCATCCACCACTATCCATCCTACACTGTTTTTGTTGAGCATCTCGTTTTCTCAGAAATACATCACATTAGGAAAGTAAAATGGGTTGTGAACTGTTTCAGACCCGAGCCAAGGCTTCCTCCACTGTGATCATCTTCTCCTTCACCATCATCATCAGCTGGATGCGTTCTTCATCACTCATTGTGATCTCACTGGCCACGAAGCCCAGATCCTCTCCTGTGAACCAGAGGTCAAAGGTCATGCATATAATTTAAAGCAATATTTCATTAAAGATTGAACGGAATTGCGATTAGAATTGGGTGAAGAACCTTTCGGTGGCACTCGAACGCTCCCTTTCTGTGCCTTGCGGAAGTTTTGCCAGAACGATTTGTTTTTCTTTCTGTCCCATTTCCCTGCTGTTAGAAACAGTTTGAAACTCAATGAATGTCTGAAGAAGTATTTCTTAAGATATATAGAGTCAAAAGTTTGGACACATTTTTTAAATCAAGGGAATAAATTACATTTTAAGATATATTCAAATAGAAAACAGTTATTTTAAATTGTAATATTATTTCAAATTTTTTTAAATTGATTTTACTGTATTTTTGATCACATAATGCACACTTGGTGAACAAAAACAAACAAGCAACAAAAAACCACATCAAACTGCTGAACAGTAATGTTCGGAGTCTCTCACATGGCACGCAGGAAAAAGTGGCTAGTAGAGTAAATCGTGTGCATGATTTACTAATTCGTTCCCTCGATTTGCTAAATCGTGCGTTTTAGTACATCGAGGAAACAAATTAGTAAATTGTGCGCACGATTTAACAAATTGAGGGAACGAAATAGTAATTGTGTGCACATTTTAGTACATCGAGGGAACAAATTAGTCATTTGTGCGCACGATTTAGCAAATCGAGGGAACGAAATAGTAATTGTGTGCACGTTTTAGTACATAGAGGGAACGAATTAGTAAATCTTGCGCACGATTTAGCAAATTGACGGAACGAATTAGCAAATCGAGGGAACGAATTAGCAAATTGAGGGAACGAAATAGTAATCGTGTGCACGATTTAGTACATTGAGGGAACGAATTAGTAAATTGTGCGCACGATTTAGCAAATTGAGGGAACAAAATAGTAATCGTGTGCATGTTTTAGTACATCGAGGGAACGGATTAGTAAAATCGAGGGAACGAAATAGTAATCGTGTGCACGTTTTAGTACATCGAGGGAACCAATTAGCAAATCCAAATCGAGGGAACGAAATGGTAATTGTGTGCACGTTTTAGTACATAAAGGGAACGAATTAGTAAATCGAGGGAACGAAATAGTAATTGTGTGCACGATTTAGCAAATCGAGGGAACGAATTGTAATCGTGTGCACATTTTAGTACATCGAGGGAACAAATTAGTCAATTGTGCGCACGATTTAGCAAATCGAGGGAACGAAATGGTAATTGTGTGCACGTTTTAGTACATAGAGGGAACTAATTAGTAAATCGAGGGAACGAAATAGTAATTGTGTGCACGATTTAGCAAATTGAGGGAACGAATTAGCAAATCGAGGGAACGAAATAGTAATTGTGTGCACGATTTAGTACATCGAGGGAACGAATTAGTAAATTGTGTGCCTGATTTAGCAAATTGAGGGAACAAAATTGTAATCGTGTGCATGTTTTAGTACATCGAGGGAACGGATTAGTAAATCGAGGGAACGAAATAGTAATCGTGTGCACATTTTAGTACATCGAGGGAACCAATTAGCAAATCGAGGGAACAAAATAGTAATCGTGTGCATGTTTTAGTACATCGAGGGAACGGATTAGTAAATCGAGGGAACGAAATAGTAATCGTGTGCACATTTTAGTACATCGAGGGAACCAATTAGCAAATCGAGGGAACAAAATAGTAATCGTGTGCATGTTTTAGTACATCGAGGGAACGGATTAGTAAATCGAGGGAACGAAATAGTAATCGTGTGCACATTTTAGTACATCGAGGGAACCAATTAGCAAATCGAGGGAACAAAATAGTAATTGTGTGCATGTTTTAGTACATAGAGGGAACGAATTAGTAAATCGTGCACACGATTTAGCAAATTGAGGGAACGAATTAGCAAATCGAGGGAATGAATTAGTAAATCGTGCACACAATTTATTTATTTTTTCTTGCATGTCATGTGCGGGGCTCCGTAGTAATGTAATTGAAAAACAATTATTTGGGCCAGATAGTGAAAGAAAACAGTGTTAAAGTTGTCTGAGATGTGGAAAACATAATATAAAATAAGTGTAGGTGTGTCCAAAATCTTCACTGACAGTGAATTTCACAGGGTTCCCATACTTTTTGACCAATGAATTACACTACCATAACTAGACAAGATTGTCTAAATAATTTTATAGGGTATTAACAAAAGAACACTGTTTAACCAATAACACATTGATTATTAAATGTTGATTAGAAAAATGTACATTCACTCTTGACTTTTCCAGGCCTTGAAATCCCATTTTTAAAATTCCCTGATACTCCCACTGACTGTGTGAACCCTGATTTGAGTAGTTTTTATACAACAATCAACCAAACAGACACACAATACGGTACTAACCAGATCCGTCTTCAGAGCTGGATTTGTTCATTGATTGCCTGCAAGCAAAAGTACAAACATGAATGAACTCCAGCAAAAGCGTCTCTATCAAAACCATCACACCGTGCCTCATCTCACCTGCTCTCCCACATTATTTTCTTCATTTTTAGCACCTATCCATTGATTTCTAGTTATGTGTCTCTGTCCTAACTGGTGTCCATGCTGCCTGCGGGGCAGTGGATTAGATTCAGCTGTCTGTCAGAGCGCATAAAGACACATGCTACTGTCGGCCGCCACACCACACCTCACTGCAACAATGGAGGCATTTTCACGCACCGGAGGGGTTTTACAGCGACAGAGCAATCACATGGCTCATGAATTCCTCTCCCTCACTCTTTATTTGTCTTTCTCTCAGCTGACGCATGCAGCTGATGTTAGCATGTACCTGAGCTCTGTGAAGCTATGCAAACGTTTAGCTGTGTGAGGGCAGATATATGTAGAAACCGCAAGCAAACGTGCCTTAGCCCTGCATGTTCAGTACAACCATTAATAGTGATGATGTTACAAATAAACATTGATATTAAAAATATCTCCTTTACCAAGTAAAGTAACATAGTTAGTAATACAGCTTAGTAATATAGAATTCATCTGCATCGCCTATTATAAAACAGAGTATATGCTACTGCTTAAAAGTTTGGGAGCAGTACGATTTTTTTTATGTTTTTGTCCTTATGCGCACCAAGGCTACATTTATTTAATAAAAAATAAAATAAAATCAACAACATTATGAAATACTATTACAATTTAATAGAACAGTTTTGTATTTGGTGTATTTTAAAATGCACCAAAATGTATTTTAAAATGTAATTTATTCCTGTGATCAAAGCTGAATTTTCAGCAATGTTTTTGTCCTTATGCGCACCAAGGCTACATTTATTTAATAAAAAATTAAATAAAATCAACAACATTATGAAATACTATTACAATTTATTAGAACAGTTTTGTATTTGAATATATTTTAAAATTTAATTTATTCCTGTGATCAAAGCTGGATTTTCTGCATCATTACTCCAGTCTTCAGTGTCACATGATCCTTCAGAAATCATTCTAATATGCTGATTTGCTGCTCAAGAAACATTAATATTATTATCAGTGTTGAAAACAGTTGTGCTGATTAATATTTTTGTGTAAAACGTTATAATTTTTTTCTTGGTTTTTAATGAAGTTCAAAAGAACAGCATTTATTTGAAATAGAACTCCTTTGTGACATTATATATGTCACTTTTGTGAGTGAGTGAGTGAGTGAGTGAAGTGACATGTGGCCAAGTATGGTGACCCATACTTGGAATTAGTGCTCTGCATTTACCCATCCTAAGTGCACACACACAGCAGTGAACACACACAAACCGTGAACACACCCCCAGA